>NC_091225.1:1115236-1415236 GCF_040958095.1 Procambarus clarkii
GCAGTTTTCGAAATATTCCAAATATCCCAATTTCGAGGCCTGAGCCATATTTTGGTGCCAAATTCTGGCTCTCTGCACGTATTCGCAGTTTGAAATTGCGACTTATTTTATACCCAACATATGCCCAGTACTGAAACCGGCGTTTGGTCACATTTGTCCCAAACCTCCCTGCAGTTTTCAAATATCCCAAATATCTCAATTTCGAGGCCTGAGCCATATTTTGGAGCCAAATTCTAGCTCTCTGCACGCATTCGCAGTTTGATATTACGACTTTTTATACCCAACATATGCCAAGTACTGAAATCAGCGTTTGGTCACATTTGTCCCAAACCTACCTGCAGTTTTCAAAATATCCCAAACTTCCCAATTTCGAGGCCTGAGCCATAATTTGGAGCCAATTCTGGCTCTATGCACGTATTCGCAGTTTGATATTATGAATTTTTATACCCAACATATGACAAGTCCTGAAAGCGGCAGTGAGTCACATTTTGCACAAACTCCCCAGCAGTTTTCGAAATATCCGAAATATCTCTATTTCGAGGCCTGAGCCATATTTTGGAGCCAAATTCTGGATCTCTGCACGTATTCGCAGTTTGAAAGTGCGACTTTTTTATACCCAACATATTCCAAGTACTGAAAGCGGCAGTGAGTCACATTTTGCAAACTCCCCTGCAGTTTTCAAAATATCCTAAACATCCCAATTTCGAGGCCTGAGCAATATTTTGGAGCCAAATTCTGGCTCTCTGCACGTATTCGCAGTTTGAAATTACGACTTTTTTATACCCAACATATGCGAAGGACTGCAAGTGGCAGTGATTCCCATTTTGCCCAAACTCCCCTCCAGTTTTCAAAATAACGCATATATCCCAATTTCGAGGCCTGAGCCATATTTTGGAGCCAAGTTCTGGCTCTCTGCACGTATTCGCAGTTAGAAATTACATCTTTTTATACCCAACATATGCCAAGTACTGAAAGCGGCTTTTGGTCATATTTGTCTCAAACCTCCCTGCAGTTTTCAAAATATCCCAAATAACCCAATTTCGAGGTCTGAGCCATATTTTGGAGCCAAATTCTGGCTCTCTGCACATATTCGCAGTTTGAAATTACGACTTTTTATACCCAACATATGCCAAGTCCAGAAAGCGGCAGTGAGTCACATTTTGAACAAACTCCCCTGTAGTTTTCGAAATATCCCAAACATCCCAATTTCGAGGCCTGAGCCATATTTTGGACCCAAATTCTGGCTCTCTGCACGTATTCGCAGTTTGAAATTACGACTTTTTTATACCCAACATATGCGAAGTACTGAAAGCGGCGTTTGGTCACATTTGTCCCAAACCTTCCTGCAGTTTTCAAAATATCCCAAACATCCCAATATCGAGGCCTGAGCCATATTTTGGAGCCAAATTCTGGCTCTCTTCACGTATTCGCAGTTTGATATTACGAATTTTATACCCAACATATGTCAAGTACTGAAAGCGGCAGTGAGTCACATTTTGCACAAACTCCCTTCCAGTTTTCAAATTATCCCAAATATCCCAATTTCGAGGCCTGAGCCATATTTTGGAGCCAAATTCTGGCTATCTGCACGTATTCGCAGTTAGAAATTACGTCTTTTTATACCCAACATATGCCAAGTACTGAAAGCGGCGTTTGGTCACATTTGTCCCAAACCTCCTTGCAGTTTTCAAAATATCCAAAATATCCCAATTTCGAGGCCTGACCCATATTTTGGAGCCAAATTCTGGCTCGTTGCACGTATTCGCAGTTTAATATTATGAATTTTTATACAACACATATGCTAAGTACTGAAAGCGGCAGTGAGTTACATTTTGCACAAACTCCCCTGCAGTTTTCGAAATATCAGAAATATCCCAATTTCGAGGCCTGAGCCATATTTTGGATCCAAATTCTGGCTCTCTGCACGTATTCGCAGTTATAAGTTACGACTTTTTATACCCAACATATGCCAAGTACTGAAAGCGGTGTTTGGTCACATTTGTCCCAAACCTCCCTCCAGTTTTCAAAATATCCCAAAAATCCCAATTTCTAGGCCTGAGCCATATTTTGGAGCCAAATTCTTGCTTTATGCACGTATTCGCAGTTTAATATTACGACTTTTTATACCCAACATATGCCAAGTCCTGAAAGCGGCAGTGAGTCACATTTTGCACAATCTCCCCTGCAGTTTTCAAAATATCCCAAATATTCCTATTTCGAGGCCTGAGCCATATTATGGAGCCAAATTGTGGCTCTCTGCACGTATTCGCAGTTTGAAATTGCGACTTTTTTATACCAACATATGCCAAGTACTGAAAGCCGCGTTTAGTCACATTTGTCTCAAACCACCCTGCAGTTTTCAAAATATCCCAAACATCCCAATTTCGAGGCCTGAGCCATAATTTGGAGCCAAATTCTGGCTCTATGCACGTATTCGCAATTTGATATTACGACTTTTTATACCCAACATATGCCAAGTCCTGAAAGCGGCAGTGAGTCACATTTTGTACAAACTCTCCTGCAGTTTTCGAAATATCCCAAATATCACAATTTCGAGGCCTGAGCCATATTTTGGAGCCAAATTCTGGCTCTCTGCACGTATTCGCAGTTAGAAATTACATCTTTTTATACCCAACATATGCCAAGTACTGAAAGCGGCATTTGGTCACATTTGTTCCAAACATCCCTGCAGTTTTCAAAATATCCAAAATATCCCAATTTCGAGGTCTAAGCCATATTTTGGAGCCAAATTCTGGCTCTCTGCACGTATTCGCAGTTTGAAATTACAACTTATTATACCCAACATATGCCAGCTACTGAAAGCGGCGTTTGGTCACATTTGTTCCAATCCCCCATGCAGTTTTCCAATTATCAAAACATCCCAATATCGAGGCCTAAGATATATTTTGGAGCCAAATTCAAGCTCTATGAACGTATTCGCAGTTTGATATTTCGACTTTTTATACCCAACATATGACAAGTCCTGAAAGCAGCAGTGAGTCACATTTTGCACAAACTCCCCTGCAGTTTTCGAAATATTCCAAATATCCCAATTTCGAGGCCTGAGCCATATTTTGGTGCCAAATTCTGGCTCTCTACACGTATTCGCAGTTTGAAATTGCGACTTATTTTATACCCAACATATGCCCAGTACTGAAAGCGGCGTTTGGTCACATTTGTCCCAAACCTCCCTGCAGTTTTCAAAATATCCCAAATATCTCAATTTCGAGGCCTGAGCCATATTTTGGAGCCAAATTCTAGCTCTCTGCACGCATTCGCAGTTTGAAATTACGACTTTTTAATACCCAACATATGCGAAGTACTGAAAGCGGCGTTTGGTCACATTTGTCCCAAACCTTCCTGCAGTTTTCAAAATATCCCAAACATTCCAATATCGAGGCCTGAGCCATATTTTGGAGCCAAATTCTGGCTCTCTTCACGTATTCGCAGTTTGATATTACGAATTTTATACCCAACATATGTCAAGTACTAAAAGCGGCAGTGAGTCACATTTTGCACAAACTCCCTTCCAGTTTTCAAATTATCCCAAATATCCCAATTTCGAGGCCTGAGCCATATTTTGGAGCCAAATTCTGGCTATCTGCACGTATTCGCAGTTAGAAATTACGTCTTTTTATACCCAACATATGCCAAGTACTGAAAGCGGCGTTTGGTCACATTTGTCCCAAACCTCCTTGCAGTTTTCAAAATATCCAAAATATCCCAATTTCAAGGCCTGACCCATATTTTGGAGCCAAATTCTGGCTCGTTGCACGTATTCGCAGTTTAATATTATGAATTTTTATACCCAACATATGCCAAGTACTGAAAGCGGCAGTGAGTTACATTTTGCACAAACTCCCCTGCAGTTTTCGAAATATCCCAAATATCCCAATTTCGAGGCCTGAGCCATATTTTGGATCCAAATTCTGGCTCTCTGCACGTATTCGCAGTTATAAGTTACGACTTTTTATACCCAACATATGCCAAGTACTGAAAGCGGTGTTTGGTCACATTTGTCCCAAACCTCCCTCCAGTTTTCAAAATATCCCAAAAATCCCAATTTCTAGGCCTGTGCCATATTTTGGAGCCAAATTCTTGCTTTATGCACGTATTCGCAGTTTAATATTACGACTTTTTATACCCAACATATGCCAAGTACTGAAAGCGGCAGTGAGTTACATTTTGCACAATCTCCCCTGCAGTTTTCAAAATATCCCAAATATCCCAATTTCGAGGCCTGAGCCATATTATGGAGCCAAATTGTGGCTCTCTGCACGTATTCACAGTTTGAAATTGCGACTTTTTTATACCAACATATGCCAAGTACTGAAAGCGGCAGTGAGTCACATTTTGCCCAAACTCCCCTCAAGTAATAACGCAAATATCCCAATTTCGAGGCCTGAGCCATATTTTGGAGCCAAATTCTGGCCCTCTGCACGTATTCGCTGTTTGATATTACGACTTTTTATACCCAACATATGCCAAGTACTGGACGCAGCAGTGAGTCACATTTTGCACAAACTCCCCTTCAGTTTTGAAAATATCACAAACATCCCAATTTCGAGGCCTGAGCCATATTTTAGAGCCAAATTCAGGCTCTCTGCACGTATTCGCAGTTTGATATTACGACTTTTTTATACCCAACATATGTGGAGTACTGAAAGCGGCGTTTGATCACATTTGTCCCAAACCTTCCTGCAGTTTTCAAAATATCCCAAACATCCCAATATCGAGGCCTACCCCATATTTTGGAGCCAAATTCTGGCTCTCTGCACGTATTCGAAGTTTGGTATTACGAATTTTATACCCAACATATGCCAAGTAATGAAAGCAGCAGTGAGTCACATTTTGCACAAACTCCCCTCCAGTTTTCAAAATATCTCAAATATCCAAATTTCGAGGCCTGAACCATATTTTAGAGCAAAATTCTTGCTCTCTGCACGTATTCGCAGTTTGAAATTGCGACTTTTTTATTCCCAATATATGCCAAGTGCTGAAAATGGCGTTTGGTCACATGTGACCCAAACCTCCCTCCAGTTTTCAAAATATCCCAAACATCCCAATTTCGTGGCCTGAGCCATATTTTGGAGCGAGATTCTGGCTCTCTGCACGTATTCGCAGTTTGAAATTACGACTTTTTATTCCCAACATATGCCAATTCCTGAAAGCGGCAGTGAGTCATATTTGTCCCAAAGTCTCCTGCAGTTTTCAAAATATCCCAAACATCCCAATCTCGAGTCCTGAGCCATATTTTGGAGCCAAATTATGGCTGTCTGAACTTATTTGCAGTTTGAAATTGCGACTTTTTTATACCCAACATATGTCAAGTACTGAAAGCGGCGTTTGGTCATATTTGTCCTAAACTCCCCTGCAGTTTTCAAAATATCCCAAACTTCCCAATTTCGAAACCTGAGCCATAATTTGGAGCCAAATTCTGGCTCTATGCACGTATTCGCAGTTCGATATTACCAATTTTTATACCCAACATACACAAAGTCCTGAAAGCGGCAGTGAGTCACATTTTGCACAAACTCCCCTGCAGTTTTCGAAATATCCCAAATATCCCAATTTCGAGGCCTGAGCCATATTTTGGAGCCAAATTCTGGCTCTCAGCACGTATTCGCAGTTTGAAATAGCGACTTTTTTATTCCCAACATATGCCAAGTACTGAAAGCGGCAGTGAGTCACATTTTGCCCAAACTCCCCTTCAGTTTTCAAAATAACGCAAATATCCCAATTTCGAGGCCTGAGCTATATTTTGGAGCCAAATTCTGGCTCTCTGCACGTATTCGCAATTTGAAATTACATCTTTTTATACCCAACATATGACAAGTACTGAAAGCGGCGTTTGGTCACATTTGTCCCAAACCTCCCCGCAGTTTTCAAAATATCCCAAATATCCCAATTTCGAGGCCTGAGCAATATTTTGGACCCAAATTCTGGCTCTTTGCATGTATTAGCAGTTTGAAACTACGACTTTTTTATACCCAACATATGCGAACGACTGAAAACGGCGTTTGGTCAAATTTATCCCAAACCTCCCTCCAGTTTTCAAAATATCCCAAACGTCCCAATTTCGAGGCCTGAGCCATATTTTGGAGCCAAATTCTGGCTCTCTGCACGTATTCGCAGTTTGAAATTGCGACTTTTTTATACCCAACATATGCTAAGTGCTGGAAGCGGCGTTTGGTCACATTTGTCCCAATCCCCTCAGCAGTTTTCAAAATATCCCAAACATCCTAAAATCGAGGCTTGAGCCATATTTTGGAGCCAAATTCTGGATCTCTGCACGTATTCGCAGGTTTAAATTACGACATATAATATCCAACATATGCCAAGTACTGAAAGCGGCAAAGAGTCACATTTTGCACAAACTCCCCTGCATTTTTCTAAATATCCCAAACATCCCAATTTCGAGGCCTGAGCCATATTTTGGAGTTAAATTCAGGCTCTCTGCACGTATTCGCAGTCTGAAATTACGACTTTTTATACCCAACATATGCAGGGTACTGAACGCGGCGTTTGGTCACATTTGTCCCAAACCTCCCTCCAGTTTTCAAAATACCCCAAACATCCCAATTTCGAGTCCTGCGCCATATTTTGGAGCAAAATTCAGGCTCTATGCACTCATTCTCTGTTTGAAATTACAACTTTTTATACCCAACATATGCGAAGTACTGAAAGCGGCGTTTGGTCATATTTGTCCCAAAGTCCCCTGCAGTTTTCAAAATATCCCAAAAATCCCAATTTCGAGGCCTGAGCCATATTTTGGAGTCAAATTCTGGCTCTCTGCACGTATTCACAGTTCGAAATTGCCACCTTTATACCCAACATATGCCATGTCCTGAAAGCGGCAGTGAATCACATTTTGCACAAACTCCCCTGCAGTTTTCAAAATATCCCATATATCCCAATTTCGAGGCCTGAGCCATATTATGGAGCCAAATTTTGGCTCTTTGCACGTATTCGCAGTTTGAAATTGCGACTTTTTTATACCAACATATGCCAAGTACTGAAAGCGGCGTTTGGTCACATTTGTCCCAAACCTCCCTGCAGTTTTTTAAATATCCAAAGCATCCCAATTTCGAGGCCTGGGCCATATTTTGGAGCCAAATTCTGGATCTCTGCACGTACTCGCAGTTTAATATTACGAATTTTTATACCCAACATATGCCAAGTCCTGAAAGCGGCAGTGAGTCACATTTTGCACAAACTCCCCTGCAGTTTTCGAAATTTCCCAAATATCCCAATTTCGAGGCTTGAGCCATATTTTGGAGCCAAATTATGGCTCTCTGCACGTATTTGCAGTTTGATATTACGACTTTTTATACCCAACATATGCCAAGTACTGAAAGCGGCATTTGGTCATATTTATCCCAAACTCCCCTTCAGTTTTCAAAATATCCCAAACATCCCAATTTGGAGGCCTGAGTCATATTTTGGAGCCAAATTCTGGCTCTATATGCACGTATTCGCAGTTTGATATTACGAATTTTTATACCCAACATATGCCAAGTCCTGAAAGCGGCAGTGAGTCACATTTTGCACAAACTCCTCTGCAGTTTTCGAAATATCCCAAATATCCCAATTTCGAGGCCTGAACCATATTTTGGAGCCAAATTCTGGATCTCTGCACGTATTCGCAGTTTGAAATTGCGACTTTTTTATACCCAACATATGCCAAGTACTGAAAGCGGCAGTGAGTCATATTTTGCGCAAACTCCCCTCCAGTTTTTAAAATAACGCAAATATCCCAATTTCGAGGCCTGAGCCATATTTTGGAGCCAAATTCTGGCTCTCTGCACGTATTCGCAGTTAGAAATTTCATCTTTTTATACCCAACATAAGCCAAGTACTGAAAGCGGCGTTTGGTTACATTTGTCCTAAACATCCCTGCAGTTTTCAAAATATCCCAAAAATACCAATTTCGAGGCCTGAGCAATATTTTGGAGCCAAATTTTGGCTCTCTGCACGTATTCGCAGTTTGAAATTACGACTTTTTTATACCCAACATATGCGAAGGACTGAAAGCGGCGTTTGGTCACATTTGTCCCAAACCTCCCTGCAGTTTTCAAAATATCCGAAATATCCCAATATCGAGGCCTGACTCATATTTTGGAGCCAAATTCTAGCTCTTTGCACGTATTCGCAGTTTGATATTATGACTTTTTATACCCAACATATGCCAAGTACTGAAAGCAGCAGTGAGTCACATTTTGCACAAACTCCCCTGCAGTTTTCAAAATATCCCAAACGTCCTAATTTCGAGCCCTGAGCCATATTTTGGAGCCAAATTCTGGCTCTCTGCACGTATTCGCAGTTATAAATTACGACTTTTTATACCCAACATATACCAAGTCCTGAAAGCGGCAGTGAGTCACATTTTGCACAAACTCCCCTGCAGTTTTCAAAATATCCAAAACGTCCAAATTTCGAGCCCTGAGCCATATTTTGGAGCCAAATTCTGGCTCTCTGCCCGTATTCGCAGTTTGAAATACGACTTTTTATACCCAACATATGCCAAGAACTGAAAGGGCGTTTGGTCACATTTGTCCGAAACCTCCCTCCAGTTTTCAAAATATCCCAAACATTCCATTTTCGTGGCCTGAGCCATATTTTGGAGCGAAATTCTGGCTCTATGCACGTATTCGTAGTTTGATATTACGACTTTTTATACCCAACATATGCCAAGTACTGAAAGGGCGTTTGGTCACATTTGTCCCAAATCTAACTGCCGTTTTCAAAATATCCCAAACATTCCAATATCGAGGCCTGAGCCATATTTTGGAGCCAAATTCTGGCTCTCTGCTCGTATTCGCAGTTTGATATTACGACTTTTTATACCCAACATATGCCAAGTACTGAAAGGGCGTTTGGTCACATTTGTCCCAAACCTCCCTCCAGTTTTCAAAATATCCTAAACATTCCATTTTCGAGGCCTGAGACATATTTTGGAGCGAAATTCTGGCTCTATGCAGGTATTCGCAGTTTGAAATTACGACTTTTTATACCCAACATATGCCAAGTACTGAAAGCGGCGTTTGGTCATATTTGTCCCAAAGTCCCCTGCAGTTTTCAAAATATCCCAAACATCCCAATTTCGAGGCCTGAGCCATATTTTAGAGCCAAATTCTGGCTCTCTGCACGTATATACCTTTTTATACTTTTTATACTTTTTATACCTTTTTTTTATAGACTTTTATACCTTTTTTTTATAGACTTTTTTTATATATGCAAAGTCCTGAAAGCGGAAGTGAGTCACATTTTGCACAAACTCCCTTGCAGTTTTCGAAATATCCCAAATATCCCAATTTCGAGGCCTGAGCCATATTTTGGAGCCAAAATCTGGCTCTCTGCACGTATTCGCAGTTTGAAATTACGACTTTTTTATACCCAACATATGCGAAGTACTGAAAGCGGCGTTTGGTCACATTTGTCCCAAACCTTCCTGCAGTTTTCAAAATATCCCAAACATCCCAATATCGAGGCCTGAGCCTTATTTTGGAGCCAAATTCTGGCTCTCTTCACGTATTCGCAGTTTGATATTACGAATTTTATACCCAACATATGTCAAGTACTGAAAGCGGCAGTGAGTCACATTTTGCACAAACTCCCTTCCAGTTTTCAAATTATCCCAAATATCCCAATTTCGAGGCCTGAGCCATATTTTGGAGCCAAATTCTAGCTATCTGCACGTATTCGCAGTTAGAAATTACGTCTTTTTATACCCAACATATGCCAAGTACTGAAAGCGGCGTTTGGTCACATTTGTCCCAAACCTCCTTGCAGTTTTCAAAATATCCAAAATATCCCAATTTCGAGGCCTGACCCATATTTTGGAGCCAAATTCTGGCTCGTTGCACGTATTCGCAGTTTAATATTATGAATTTTTATACCCAACATATGCCAAGTACTGAAAGCGGCAGTGAGTTACATTTTGCACAAACTCCCCTGCAGTTTTCGAAATATCACAAATATCCCAATTTCGAGGCCTGAGCCATATTTTGGATCCAAATTCTGGCTCTCTGCATGTATTCGCAGTTATAAGTTACGACTTTTTATACCCAACATATGCCAAGTACTGAAAGCGGTGTTTGGTCACATTTGTCCCAAACCTCCCTCCAGTTTTCAAAATATCCCAAAAATCCCAATTTCTAGGCCTGAGCCATATTTTGGAGCCAAATTCTTGCTTTATGCACGTATTCGCAGTTTAATATTACGACTTTTTATACCCAACATATGCCAAGTCCTGAAAGCGGCAGAGAGTCACATTTTGCACAATCTCCCCTGCAGTTTTCAAAATATCCCAAATATTCCTATTTCGAGGCCTGAGCCATATTATGGAGCCAAATTGTGGCTCTCTGCACGTATTCGCAGTTTGAAATTGCGACTTTTTTATACCAACATATGCCAAGTACTGAAAGCCGCGTTTAGTCACATTTGTCTGAAACCACCCTGCAGTTTTCAAAATATCCCAAACATCCCAATTTCGAGGCCTGAGCCATAATTTGGAGCCAAATTCTGGCTCTATGCACGTATTCGCAGTTTGATATTACGACTTTTTATACCCAACATATGCCAAGTCCTGAAAGCGGCAGTGAGTCACATTTTGTACAAACTCTCCTGCAGTTTTCGAAATATCCCAAATATCACAATTTCGAGGCCTGAGCCATATTTTGGAGCCAAATTCTGGCTCTCTGCACGTATTCGCAGTTAGAAATTACATCTTTTTACACCCAACATATGCCAAGTACTGAAAGCGGCATTTGGTCACATTTGTTCCAAACATCCCTGCAGTTTTCAAAATATCCAAAATATCCCAATTTCGAGGTCTAAGCCATATTTTGGAGCCAAATTCTGGCTCTCTGCACGTATTCGCAGTTTGAAATTACAACATATTATAACCAACATATGCCAGCTACTGAAAGCGGCGTTTGGTCACATTTGTCCCAAACCTCCCTGCAGTTTTCAAAATATCCCAAATATCCCAATTTCGAGGCCTGAGCCATATTTTGGAGCCAAATTCTGGCTCTCTGCACGTATTCGCAGGTCGAAATGACGTCTTTTTATACCCAACATATGTCAAGTACTGAAAGCGGCGTTTGGTCATATTTGTCCCAAACTCCCCTGCAGTTTTCAAAATATCCCAAACATTCCTATTTCGAGGCCTGAGTCATATTTTGGAGCCAAATTCTGGTTCTCTGCACATATTCGCAGTTTGAAATTACGACTTTTTATACCCAACATATGCCAAGTCCTGAAAGCGGCAGTGAGTCACATTTTGTACAAACTCTCCTGCAGTTTTCGAAATATCCCAACTATCTCAATTTCGAGGACTGAGCCATATTTTGGAGCCAAATTCTGGCTCTCTGCACGTATTCGCAGTTTTAAATTACGTCTTTTTATACCCAACATATGCCAAGTACTGAAAGCGGCGTTTAGTCAGATTTGTCCCAATCCCCCATGCAGTTTTCAAAATATCAAAACATCCCAATATCGAGGCCTAAGATATATTTTGGAGCCAAATTCAAGCTCTATGAACGTATTCGCAGTTTGATATTTCGACTTTTTATACCCAACATATGACAAGTCCTGAAAGCAGCAGTGAGTCACATTTTGCACAAACTCCCCTGCAGTTTTCGAAATATTCCAAATATCCCAATTTCGAGGCCTGAGCCATATTTTGGTGCCAAATTCTGGCTCGGTACACGTATTCGCAGTTTGAAATTGCGACTTATTTTATACCCAACATATGCCCAGTACTGAAAGCGGCGTTTGGTCACATTTGTCCCAAACCTCCCTGCAGTTTTCAAAATATCCCAAATATCTCAATTTCGAGGCCTGAGCCATATTTTGGAGCCAAATTCTAGCTCTCTGCACGCATTCGCAGTTTGAAATTACGACTTTTTAATACCCAACATATGCGAAGTACTGACAGCGGCGTTTGGTCACATTTGTCCCAAACCTTCCTGCAGTTTTCAAAATATCCCAAACATTCCAATATCGAGGCCTGAGCCATATTTTGGAGCCAAATTCTGGCTCTTTTCACGTATTCGCAGTTTGATATTACGAATTTTATACCCAACATATGTCAAGTACTAAAAGCGGCAGTGAGTCACATTTTGCACAAACTCCCTTCCAGTTTTCAAATTATCCCAAATATCCCAATTTCGAGGCCTGAGCCATATTTTGGAGCCAAATTCTGGCTATCTGCACGTATTCGCAGTTAGAAATTACGTCTTTTTATACCCAACATATGCCAAGTACTGAAAGCGGCGTTTGGTCACATTTGTCCCAAACCTCCTTGCAGTTTTCAAAATATCCAAAATATCCCAATTTCAAGGCCTGACCCATATTTTGGAGCCAAATTCTGGCTCGTTGCACGTATTCGCAGTTTAATATTATGAATTTTTATACCCAACATATGCCAAGTACTGAAAGCGGCAGTGAGTTACATTTTGCACAAACTCCCCTGCAGTTTTCGAAATATCCCTAATATCCCAATTTCGAGGCCTGAGCCATATTTTGGATCCAAATTCTGGCTCTCTGCACGTATTCGCAGTTATAAGTTACGACTTTTTATACCCAACATATGCCAAGTACTGAAAGCGGTGTTTGGTCACATTTGTCCCAAACCTCCCTCCAGTTTTCAAAATATCCCAAACATCCCAATCTCGAGTCCTGAGCCATATTTTGGAGCCAAATTATGGCTGTCTGCACTTATTTGCAGTTTGAAATTGCGACTTTTTTATACCCAACATATGTCAAGTACTGAGAGCGGCGTTTGGTCATATTTGTCCTAAACTCCCCTGCAGTTTTCAAAATATCCCAAACTTCCCAATTTCGAAACCTGAGCCATAATTTGGAGCCAAATTCTGGCTCTATGCACGTATTCGCAGTTCGATATTACCAATTTTTATACCCAACATACACAAAGTCCTGAAAGCGGCAGTGAGTCACATTTTGCACAAACTCCCCTGCAGTTTTCGAAATATCCCAAATATCCCAATTTCGAGGCCTGAGCCATATTTTGGAGCCAAATTCTGGCTCTCAGCACGTATTCGCAGTTTGAAATAGCGACTTTTTTATTCCCAACATATGCCAAGTACTGAAAGCGGCAGTGAGTCACATTTTGCCCAAACTCCCCTTCAGTTTTCAAAATAACGCAAATATCCCAATTTCGAGGCCTGAGCTATATTTTGGAGCCAAATTCTGGCTCTCTGCACGTATTCGCAATTTGAAATTACATCTTTTTATACCCAACATATGACAAGTACTGAAAGCGGCGTTTGGTCACATTTGTCCCAATCCTCCCCGCAGTTTTCAAAATATCCCAAATATCCCAATTTCGAGGCCTGAGCAATATTTTGGACCCAAATTCTGGCTCTTTGCATGTATTAGCAGTTTGAAACTACGACTTTTTTATACCCAACATATGCGAACGACTGAAAACGGCGTTTGGTCACATTTATCCCAAACCTCCCTCCAGTTTTCAAAATATCCCAAACGTCCCAATTTCGAGGCCTGAGCCATATTTTGGAGCCAAATTCTGGCTCTCTGCACGTATTCGCAGTTTGAAATTGCGACTTTTTTATACCCAACATATGCTAAGTGCTGGAAGCGGCGTTTGGTCACATTTGTCCCAATCCCCTCAGCAGTTTTCAAAATATCCCAAACATCCTAAAATCGAGGCTTGAGCCATATTTTGGAGCCAAATTCTGGATCTCTGCACGTATTCGCAGGTTGAAATTACGACATATAATATCCAACATATGCCAAGTACTGAAAGCGGCAAAGAGTCACATTTTGCACAAACTCCCCTGCATTTTTCTAAATATCCCAAACATCCCAATTTCGAGGCCTGAGCCATATTTTGGAGTTAAATTCAGGCTCTCTGCACGTATTCGCAGTTTGAAATTACGACTTTTTATACCCAACATATGCGAAGTACTGAAAGCGGCGTTTGGTCACATTTGTCCCAAACCTCCCTCCAGTTTTCAAAATACCCCAAACATCCCAATTTCGAGTCCTGCGCCATATTTTGGAGCAAAATTCAGGCTCTATGCACTCATTCTCTGTTTGAAATTACAACTTTTTATACCCAACATATGCGAAGTACTGAAAGCGGCGTTTGGTCATATTTGTCCCAAAGTCCCCTGCAGTTTTCAAAATATCCCAAAAATCCCAATTTCGAGGCCTGAGCCATATTTTGGAGTCAAAGTCTGGCTCTCTGCACGTATTCGCAGTTCGAAATTGCCAACTTTATACCCCAACATATGCCATGTCCTGAAAGCGGCAGTGAGTCACATTTTGCACAAACTCCCCTGCAGTTTTCAAAATATCCCATATATCCCAATTTCGAGGCCTGAGCCATATTATGGAGCCAAATTTTGGCTCTTTGCACGTATTCGCAGTTTGAAATTGCGACTTTTTTATACCAACATATGCCAAGTACTGAAAGCGGCGTTTGGTCACATTTGTCCCAAACCTCCCTGCAGTTTTTTAAATATCCAAAGCATCCCAATTTCGAGGCCTGGGCCATATTTTGGAGCCAAATTCTGGATCTCTGCACGTACTCGCAGTTTAATATTACGAATTTTTATACCCAACATATGCCAAGTCCTGAAAGCGGCAGTGAGTCACATTTTGCACAAACTCCCCTGCAGTTTTCGAAATATCCCAAATATCCCAACTTCGAGGCCTGAGCCATATTTTTGGAGCCAAATTCTGGATCTCTGCACGTATTCGCAGTTTGATATTACGACTTTTTTATACCCAACATATGTGGAGTACTGAAAGCGGCGTTTGATCACATTTGTCCCAAACCTTCCTGCAGTTTTCAAAATATCCCAAACATCCCAATATCGAGGCCTACCCCATATTTAGGAGCCAAATTCTGGCTCTCTGCACGTGTTCGCAGTTTGGTATTACGAATTTTATACCCAACATATGCCAAGTACTGAAAGCAGCAGAGAGTCACATTTTGCACAAACTCCCCTGCAGTTTTCGAAATATCCCAAATATCCCAATTTCGAGGCCTGAGCCATATTTTGGAGCCAAATTCTGGCTCTCTGCACGTATTCGCAGTTTGAAATAGCGACTTTTTTATTCCCAACATATGCCAAGTACTGAAAGCGGCAGTGAGTCACATTTTGCCCAAACTCCCCTTCAGTTTTCAAAATAACGCAAATATCCCAATTTCGAGGCCTGAGTTATATTTTGGAGCCAAATTCTGGCTCTCTGCACGTATTCGCAGTTTGAAATTACATCTTTTAATACCCAACATATGACAAGTACTGAAAGCGGCGTTTGGTCACATTTGTCCCAAACCTCCCCGCAGTTTTCAAAATATCCCAAATATCCCAATTTCGAGGCCTGAGCCATATTTTGGACCCAAATTCTGGCTCTTTGCATGTATTAGCAGTTTGAAACTACGACTTTTTTATACCCAACATATGCGAACGACTGAAAACGGCGTTTGGTCACATTTATCCCAAACCTCCCTCCAGTTTTCAAAATATCCCAAACGTCCAAATTTCGAGGCCTGAGCTATATTTTGGAGCCAAATTCTGGCTCTCTGCACGTATTCGTAGTTTGAAATTACGAATTTTTATACCCAACATATGCCAAGTACTGAAAGCGGCGTTTGGTCATATTTGTCCCGAAGTCCCCTGCAGTTTTCAAAATATCCCAAACATCACAATTTCGAGGCCTGAGCCATATTTTGGAGCCAAAATCTGGCTCTCTGCACGTATTCGCGGTTTGAAATTACCACCTTTTATTCCCAACATATGCCAAGTCCTGAAAGCGACAATTAATCACATTTTGCACAAACTCCCCTGCAGTTTTCAAAATATCCCAAACATCCCAATTTCGAGGCCTGAGCCATATTTTGGAGCCAAATTCTGGCTCTCTGCACGTATTTGCAGTTTTTAAGTTACGACTTTTTATACCCAACCCAGCCAAGTACTGAAAGCGGCCTTTGTCACATTTGTCCCCAAACCTCCCTCCAGTTTTCAAAATATCCCAAACATCCCCAATTTCTAAGCCTGAGTCATATTATGGAGCCAAATTCTGGTTCTATGCACGTATCGCAGTATGATATTACGACTTTTTATACCCAACATATGCCAAGTCCTTGAAAGCGGCATGAGAGTCACATTTGCACAAACTCCCCTGCAGTTTTCGAAATTTCCCAAATATCCCAATTTCGAGGCTTGAGCCATATTGTTGGAGCCAATATTATGGCTCTCTGCACGTATTTGCAGTTTGATATTACGACTTTTTATACCCAACATATGCCAAGTACTGAAAGCGGCATTTGGTCATATTTATCCCAAACTCCCCTTCAGTTTTTCAAAATATCCCAAACATCCCAATTTGGAGGCCTGAGTCATATTTTTGGAGCCAAATTCTGGCTCTATATGCATCGTATTCGCAGTTTGATATTACGAAATTTTTATACCCAACATATGCCAAGTCCTGAAAGCGGCAGTGAGTCACATTTTGCACAAACTCCTCTGCAGTTTTCGAAATATCCCAAATATCCCAATTTCGAGGCCTGAACCATATTTTGGAGCCAAATTCTGGATTCTCTGCACGTATTCGCAGTTTGAAATTGCGACTTTTTTATACCCAAACATATGCCAAGTACTGAAGCGGCAGTGAGTCATATTTTGCGCAAACTCCCCTCCAGGTTTTAAAATAACGCAAATATCCCAATTTCGAGGCTGAGCCATATTTGGAGCCAAATTCTGGCTCTCCTGCACGTATTCGCAGTTAGAAATTTCATCTTTTTATACCCAACATAAGCCAAGTACTGAAAGCGGGCGTTTGGTTACATTGTCCTAAACATCCCTGCAGTTTTCAAAATATCCCAAAAATACCAATTTCGAGGCCTGAGCAATATTTTGGAGCCAAATTTTGGCTCTCTGCACGTATTCGCAGTTTGAAATTACGACTTTTTTATACCCAACATATGCGAAGGACTGAAAGCGGCGTTTGGTCACATTTGTCCCAAACCTCCCTGCAGTTTTCAAAATATCCGAAATATCCCAATATCGAGGCCTGACTCATATTTTGGAGCCAAATTCTAGCTCTTTGCACGTATTCGCAGTTTGATATTATGACTTTTTATACCCAACATATGCCAAGTACTGAAAGCAGCAGTGAGTCACATTTTGCACAAACTCCCCTGCAGTTTTCAAAATATCCCAAACATCCCAATTTCGAGGCCTGAGCCATATTTTGGAGCCAAATTCTGGCTCTTTGCACGTATTCGCTGTTTGATATTACGACTTTTTATACCCAACATATGCCAGTATTGAAAGCGGCAGTGAGTCACATTTTGCACAAACTCCCCTGCAGTTTTCAAAATATCCCAAATATCCCAATTTCGAACCCTGAGCCATATTATGGAGCCAAATTCAGGCTCTTTGCACGTATTCGCAGTTTGAAATTGCAACTTTTTTATACCAACATATGGCAAGTACTGAGAGCGGCTTTCGGTCACATTTCTCCCAAACCTCCCTACAGTTTTCAAAAATATCCCAAACATCCCAATTTCGAGGCCTGAGCCATAATTTGGAGCCAAATTCTGGCTCTCTGCACGTATTCGCAGTTTTAAATTACGACTTTTTATACCCAACATATGCCAAGTCCTGAAAACGGCAGTGAGTCACATTTTGCACAAACTCCCCTGCAGTTTTCAAAATATCCCAAACATCCCAATTTCGAGGCCTGAGCCATATTTTGGAGCAAAATTCTGGCTCTCTGCACGTATTTGCAGTTTGAAATTACGACTTTTTTAAACACAACATATGCAAAGTACTGAAAGCAGCGTTTGGTCACATTTGTCCCAAACTTTCCTGCAGTTTTCAAAATATCCCAAACATTCCAATATCGAGGCCCTGACCCATATTTTGGAGCCAAATTCTGGCTCTTTGCACTATTCGCAGTTTGATATTACGACTTTTATACCCAACATATGCCAAGTCCTGAAAGCGGCAGTGAGTCACATTTTGCACACACTCCCCTGCAGTTTTCTATATATCTGAAATATCCCAATTTCGAGGCCTGAGGCCATATTTTGGAGCCAAATTCTGGATCTCTGCACGTATTCGCAGTTTGAAATTGCGACTTTTTTTTATACCCAACATATGCCAAGTACTGAAAGCGGCAGTGAGTCACATTTTGCCCAAACTCTCCTCCAGTTTTCAAAATAACGCAAATATCCCAATTTCGAGGCCTGAGCCATATTTTGCAGCCAAATTCTGGCTCTCTGCACGTATTCGCAGTTAGAAATTACATCTTTTTATACCCAACATATGCCAAGTACTGAAAGCGGCGTTTGGTCACATTTAGTCCCAAACATCCCTGCAGTTTTCAAAATATCCTAAATATTCCAATTTCGAGGCCTGAGCCATATTTTGGAGCCAAATTCAGGCTCTCTGCACGTATTCGCAGTTTAAAATTACGACTTTTTATACCCAACATATGCCAAGTACTGAAAGCGGCAGTGAGTCACATTTTGCCCAAACTCTCCTCCAGTTTTCAAAATAACGCAAATATCCCAATTTCGAGGCCTGAGCCATATTTTGGAGCCAAATTCAGGCTCTTTGCACGTATTCGCAGTTTGAAATTGCAACTTTTTTATACCAACATATGGCAAGTACTAAGAGCGGCTTTCGGTCACATTTGCCCCAAACCTCCCTGCAGTTTTCAAAAATATCCCAAACATCCCAATTTCGAGGCCTGAGCCATATTTGGTGCCAAATTCTGGCTCTCTGCACGTACTCGCAGTTTGATATTACGACTTTTTACACCCCACATATGTCAAGTCCTGAAAGCGGCGTTTGGTCACATTTGTTCCAAACATCCCTGCAGTTTTCAATATATCCCAAATATCCCAATTTCGAGGCCTGAGCCATATTTGGAGCCAAATTCTGGCTCTCTGCACGTATTTGCAGTTAGAAATTACATCTTTTTATACCCAACATATGTCAAGTACTGAAAGCGGCGTTTAGTCACATTTGTCCCAATCCCCCCTGCAGTTTTCAAAATATCCCAAACATCCCAATTTCGAGGCCTGAGCCCTATTTTGGAGCCAAATTCTGGCTCCCTGACGTATTCGCAGTTTTAAATTACGACTTTTTATACCCAACATATGACAAGTCCTGAAAACGGCAGTGAGTCACATTTTGCACAAACTCCCCCTACAGTTTTCAAAAATATCCCAAACATCCCAATTTCGAGGCCTGAGCCATATTTTGGAGCCAAATTCTTGCTCTCTGCACGTATTTGCAGTTTGAAATTAAGGCTTTTTTATACCCAACATATGCGAAGTACTGAAAGCGGCGTTTGGTCACATTTGTTCCAAACATCCCTGCAGTTTTCAATATATCCCAAATATCCCAATTTCGAGGCCTGAGCCATATTTTGGAGCCAAATTCTGGCTCTCTGCACGTATTCGCAGTTCGAAATTACGTCTTTTTATACCAAACATATGTCAAGTACTGAAAGCGGCGTTTAGTCACATTTGTCCCAATCCCCCCTGCAGTTTTCAAAATATCCCAAACATCCCAATTTCGAGGCCTGAGCATATTTTGGAGCCAAATTCTGGTTCTCTGCACGTATTCGCAGTTTGAAATAGCGACTTTTTATACCCAACATACGCCAAGTACTGAAGCGGCGTTTGGTCACATTTGTCCCAAATCTAACTGCAGATTTCAAAATATCATAAACATCCCAATATCGAGGCCTGAGCCATATTTTGGAGCCAAATTCTGGCTCTCTGCACGTATTCGCAGTTTGATATTTCGACTGTTTATACCCACATATGCCAAGTCCTGAAAGCTGCAGTGAGTCATATTTTGCACAAACTCCCCTGCAGTTTTCAAAAGATCCCAAACATCCCAATTTCGAGGCCTGAGCAATATTTTGGAGCCAAATTTTGGCTCTCTGCACGTATTCACAGTTTGAAATTACGACTTTTTTTATACCCAACATATGCGAAGGACTAAAAGCGGCGTTTGGTCACATTTGTCCCAAACCTCCCTGCAGTTTTCAAATATCCCAAATATCCCAATATCGAGGCCTGACCCATATTTTAGAGCCAAATTCAGTCTCTCTGCACGTATTTGCAGTTTAAAATTACGACTTTTTATACCCAACATATGCGAAGTACTGAAAGCGGCGTTTGGTCACATTTGTCCCAAACCTCCCTCCAGTTTTCAAAATATCCCAAATATCCCCAATATCGAGGCCTGACCCATATTTTGGGAGCCAAATTCAGTCTCTCTGCACGTATTTGCAGTTTAAAAATTACGACTTTTTATACCCAACATATGCGAAGTACTGAAAGCGGCGTTTGGTCACATTTGTCCCAAACCTCCCTCCAGTTTTCAAAATATCCCAAATATCCCAATATCGAGGCCTGACCCATATCTTGGAGCCAAATTCAGTCTCTCTGCACGTATTTGCAGTTTAAAATTACGACTTTTTATACCCAACATATGCGAAGTACTGAAAGCGGCGTTTGGTCACATTTGTCCTAAACCTCCCTCCAGTTTTCAAAATATCCCAAACATCCCAATTTCAAGGCCTGAGCCATATTTTGGAGCCAAATTCTGGCTCTATTCACGTATTCGCAGTTCGAAATTACGTCTTTTTTATACCCAACGTATGCCAAGTACTGAAAGCGGCGTTTGGTCACATTTGTCCCAAACCTCCCTCCAGTTTTCAAAATATCCCAAACATCCCAATTTCGAGGCCTGAGCCATATTTTGGAGCCAAATTCTGGCTCTATTCACGTATTCGCAGTTTGATATTACGACTTTTTATACCCAACATATGCTAAGTACTGGACGCGGCAGTGAGTCACAAATTTGCACAAACTCCCCTGCAGTTTTTTTAATTTCCCAAACATCCCCATTTCGAGGCCTGAGCCATATTTTGGAGCCAAATTCAGGCTCTCTTCACGTATTCGCAGTTTGAAATAACGACTTTTTATACCCAACATATGCCAAGTACTGAAAGCGGCGTTTGGTCACATTTGTCCCAAATCTAACTGCAGTTTTCAAAATATCCCAAACATCCCAATATCGAGGCCTGAGCCATATTTTGGAGCCAAATTCTGGCTCTCTGCAAGTATTCGCAGTTTGATATTACGACTTTTTACACCCAACATATGCCAAGTCCTGAAAGCGGCAGAGTCACATTTTGCACAAATTCCCCTGCAGTTTTCGAAATATCCCAAATATCCCAATTTCGAGGCCTGAGCCATATTTTGGAGCCAAATTCCTGGCTCTCTGCACGTATTCGCAGTTTGAAATTGCGATTTTTATACCCAACATATGCGAAGTACTGAAAGCGGCGTTTGGTCACATTTGCCCCAAACCTCCCTGCAGTTTTCAAAATATCCCAAACATCCCAATTTCGAGGCCTGAGCCGTAATTTGGAGCCAAATTCCTGCTCTTTGCACGTATTCGCTGTTTGATATTACGACTTTTTATACCAAACATATGCCAAGTACTGAAAGCGGCAGTGAGTCACATTTTGCACAAACTCCCCTGCAGTTTTCAAAATATCCCAAACGTCCCAATTTCGAGGCCTGAGCCCTATTTTGGAGCCAAAATCTTCGAACCGGATGACGGATTATTTGATCCTTTGAACCCACATTTGGTCATCTTAGTACCGGATTGAACCAGTTAACCAGTGGGATTCATTAAATATACTAGTGCAGTGTTATTTAAACAAAGCCAGTCAAGACGGCGGCGTTGACTCGTGCGAGTTCACGAGCCCCGCTCAGTTCAGATCTGCCTCATCAGCGGTTTCAGGGACACCCACAGATATTTGGTGGCGTGTTATTTCGTGAAATGACAGCGATAATATAGAAGCCAGCAAATTAGTGGCTGTGTCCTCGCAAGATTGTTCACGGATTTCGTGGTGTTACATTTCGCGAGAGATTATCTACGAATTTTGTGGAGTTTATTTCGCGAGGTCACTAATAATATTTAATACTTCTTGATAATATTAGAAGTTTCATAGAGGCTAATTAAGAGGCTATTATCAATAATTGTGTATATTATTTCTCCAAAATAGAGAATTATTTAATATATATTGCACTAGTGATCACAGTATAATATTTACTAATTGCCAACCCACAACAGGGTAGGATAAAACCATTGACTAGTTGAACTATTATTGCTCATCCTAGTCCCATGATTACCATAGTCAGTTGTACTATATTGAATAACCTAACACCATTAATGAATGGTCCAGACCCTATTTTGGGTGTAATTTTTATCAACTCGAGTTGAGTTGTGTATATATAATAATTTACTTATGATCATTACACCTTTGAGTGATTAATTAGTGTCTCTACCATCCTAGGGTGATATAGAAGAGCTAACCTAAAGGTACTTCCAGTGACACTGGTTTATCACTCAAATCATTAGTGTGGATGATTGTATATATATAATGTGTATTAATTTTAAGTGCTTACCTCTAGTAGAGGTAGGATTACAGCCTAGTGAGTGCAGAATTTACCCTAGGCTACCATTAGAGCTTGTTCAGTATTATGAGCAGCCCAAGTACAAGTCCCACAAGGCTTAACCAACTAGCCAGTATGGATAATGCAGGGAGAATGAAAAGAACCCTTGCAGGTCTGAAAGGCCACTTAACAAGACAGATCAAGAAATGTGAAGATTTGTCACAACAATCTCAAGTTGATTATGCTGACCTGGAAAGCTATTATCAAGCAGCTGCAGGTAAATTTGAGCAAATCAAATGCCAAATAGCAACATATGTGGCTGAACTTGCCAACACCAATTTATCAGAAACAGAAATAGACGACATTATGGTTGATCTTGCGAATTATGAAGATCACACTCAGGCCACATTACAGCCTTATGTCAAATTAATTGCCCAGAACAAGGCAGCAACAACAACAACAGTTGCATCTAATACGAGTCAAGCGGAAGCTCGACTCCCTCCAATTAATTTACCCACTTTCTCAGAGAAAGATGAGGAAGATTGGGACGAATTTTGGAACAAATTCGTTGACCTTGTAGACTCAAAACAATCTTTACCAAAGAGTAGTAAATTCTCTTATTTGCAAGGCCAATTATCAGGTGAGGCTAAAACAGTAGTATCCCATCTGAGATTAACTAATGACGGCTATGATCTGGCAGTAAAACTCCTCAAGGATAATTATGCTGATCCAGAAGTAAGAACATCACATTTAGTTCATGAGCTGTTGCATTTCCCCCACCGGAGGCTTCAGCTGATTCACTCCAAGTCTTCAAGCTGGAGGTAGAATCATTGATCAATGCCCTCAGCCTGACAGCAGATACAAACGGGGCTGAGTGGGTCTTGAAAATAATTGTCCAGGAGAAAATACCTAGGGACATATTGAGACAAATGAGTGCTCATTACAATAAAAGCATCTTATCCATGAATGAAATATCTGAAGGTTTAAAGTCAGTAGTTCATCAATTACGAACACATGACAAATTAAAACCACCAAGTAAACCCTCAGAAACCAATAATAGTAAACCACAGAGTACCAAAGGTACTCCAAATCAATCTAGACAATATAATTCAACACCAAAGTGGAACAGTGGCAGTGTGGGCGTATATGCAGTGGGACCCTCCAAGCCTATAGTTACTGTGTCACCCAAGAACGTGACACCAAAGGGTACTGGAAGCTATGGAACATGTTTGTTCTGCAATGAGAAACATTCAATGTACCACTGCCCTAATTTTCCTGATAGTGACGCCCGTGTTGAGCGACTCAAAGATTTGCAACATTGCACGAGGTGCCTCAGGAAACATAACATCAAGGATTGTGAGACCCAATTACACACCTGTAATAGGTGTAACAAAGGTCGACACCATGCAGCATTGTGCAGAGACACCAAAACAACGTCTCCAAACCCCAAGGTGGAAGATTGCATTCCCACCACAGTACAGTACTGCAAGGTGCAACAAACAAACAGTGTCCAATCGGCAAAGTCTAAAGGTAATACGACTTTGCCTACTGCCCAAATTACCATCCTGAATAAGAGGGCCAAGGTCCATACCCGTGGGTTGTTTGACCAAGGATCCCAGAGAACATTTGTCACTAAAAAGTTGGCAGATGAACTACAATTAAGGCCTGTAGCCCAGACGTCATTCAACATCTCAGGGTTTGTAACAGATGCAGGACCTCAAGTCTACCAGGTGGTACAACCATCAGTACGCTTAGGCAGGTACGTCTGTCGAGTACAAGCCATTGTGGTGGACAAAATACCAGTAGACCTACAAGTTCAAGGTCTGAGAGCAACAGCCAAATTCCTGAGAAATAGAGGAATAAAATTGGCAGATAATATTAAGTCTGATCACCTCACCGACTTCGGTCTCCTTGTAGGGACAGACTATTGTCATCGATTCATCGGTAGCCCTACTAAATATCAGGGTATAACCATGTTAAACTCTGCAGGAGGTAAATTACTCTCAGGCCCAGTATCAAGCCTGAGGAGACCTATGCCTGCAGATAAACAATACCAGTAGAAATCTAAATTTGTCAGCTGATTATATTTCTCCAGTAGCATTATACTAAGGAGATTACAGCTGACTATACCAACAGAGGTTGATGTTAGTATCATCATTTGAAGCTGGAGATGAGTTCATGAGGCCTCAGTGGCAAATCAGTGAACAGTAGCCTAAAACAGCTACAAGTCACTGCGACCAATATCACTGAACCCACTGCAGTCTTAGAACCATACTTTACTTTAATGATGAGCTATTCAATCTTCTGAATCAATTAACTAAATTAAACCCCAATAAATCTGATGACTGATTTGATACATTTATTATTTAATCAAGATGTATTCCATGGGCCTCAGTGTTTATATATCAGTGACCAGTTACCTGAAGAAACTTCAAGTTATATCTAATGTCACTGATCTCACTGCAGTCCCTGAATCATACTTGACCACATTCAGTCTTCTGGGTTAAATAATAAGTAATTAGGCTTGAATATTAGCCTTTCAAGAGTTGACAGGGAAATGAAATCGCATTAGACTTCTAACCCCTGCAACTCTAGTACGGGACATTCGTCCTGTACGAACAGACACACAAATGTGTGATTACTAACTACTAACATCAAATTAATCTAATAATCCGAAGGAGGAGTATCGGTGTTCGTCTGTTCTAAATAGGACTTCGACCCGTGAGCAGCCCCCTGGGGAATTATGTCGGAAAATCCGACACCATTTAATAATCATACAGATAATAACTGTATTACCAACAAGTTACCCATAGAAACCGTAACTTGTAGTGGAATTACCATCTAAAGAAAACGGGATATCATCACCACATACTATTATAATTCACCACCTATTATGGTGGGAATTATTCTTAAATACATTAGTCTTTGGACTTTACCATCATAAAAACATCTTATATAAATTAACTTAATTATCAATATTAAAGTAGAGTAAATGTGGCCCTTCTATCACTTTCTGAAATGTGGACAATGTAAGCCAGGCGTCAGAGTGGGAAGGAGGGCAGCCATTGTTTATACGAGACCAGAGGCTCACACGGGAGCAAATTCGGCTCCTGTTAAATTTACTTGGACGTAGTGTTATGGAAACTAAAAGTGTACCATTATCAACACGCTGTCTACAAATACAAGTTAAGTGTCTATCCGAAACCCGTTTATCATTCATTTATGGCCATTAATGTCAGGATATAGGGTGATCCAGTTAGATCACGAAATCGCCTCAAACTAAAGGTATTTAAGCCAGGTCTTCATGTTCCATGTACAGTTTTCTCTGATATAGCTTGTCATATATAGGATTCTGGCTTCACAGCTAGCGCACTTTTGACAGGTCAAGACGAGGAAGCAAGATTTGTGCACCAGTTACTGGGTGATATGGAAGCTACCTCAAAGAGGATAATTTGGTGTCTACACCCTAGTTATACCTGGTGGACTAACCTGCTGTACTATAAGATAAGGAACCTCTTCAATGTATGTAGTTAATTCTGCAGTTTGATTGGCTGCATATATATTAATTTAATAACCCCCCTAATGTGTAGAGGATCGATTTGTGAGATTATGAGATTATTATTACCCAACATATGGCAAGTACTGAAAGCGGCGTTTGGTCACATTTGTACCAAACCTCCCTCCAGTTTTCAAAATATCCCAAACATCCCAATTTCTAGGCCTGAGCCATATTTTGGAGCCAAATTCTGGCACTCTGCACGTATTCGCAGTTTGATATTACGACTTTTTATACCCAACATATGCAAAGTACTGGACGCAGCAGTGAGTCACATTTTGCACAAACTTCCCTGCAGTTTTCAAAAGATCCCAAACATCCCAATTTCGAGACCTGAGCCATATTTTAGACCCAAATTCTGGCTCTCTGCACGTATTCGCAGTTTGAAATTACGAATTTTTTATACCCAACATATGCGAAGTATTAAAAGCGGCGTTTGGCCACATTTGTCCCAAACCATCATGCAGTTATCAAAATATCCCAAACAACCCAATATCGAGGCCTGTGCCATATTTTGGAGACAAATTCTGGCTCTCTGCACGTATTCGCAGTTTGAAATTACGACTTTTTATACCCATCATATGCCAAGTACTGAAAGCGGCGTTTGGTCATATTTGTCCCAAAGTCCCCGGCAGTTTTCAAAATATCCAAAATATCCCAATTTCGAGGCCTGAGCCATATTTTGGAGCCAAATTCTGGCTCTCTGCATGTATTCGAAGTTTGAAATTACCACCTTTTATACCGAACATATGCCAAGTCCTGAAAGCGGCAGTGAGTCACATTTTGCACAAACTCCCCTGCAGTTTTCGAAATATCCTAAATATCCCAATTTCGAGGCATGAGCCATATTTTGGAGCCAAATTCTAGCTCTCTGCACGTATTCGTAGTTTGAAATTACGACTTTTTATACCCAACATGTGCGAAGTACTGAAAGCGGCGTTTGGTCACATTTGTCCCAAACCTCCCTGCAGTTTCAAAATATCCCAAATATCCCAATTTTGAGGCCTGACCCATATTTTGGAGCCAAATTCAGGCTCTCTGCACGTATTCGCAGTTTGAAATTACGACTTTTTATACCTAACATATGCCAAGTACTGAAAGCGGCTTTGGTCATATATGTCCCAAAGTCCCCTGCAGTTTTCAAAATATCCCAAACATCGCAATTTCGAGGCCTTAGCCATATTTTGGAGCCAAATTCTGGCTCTCTGCATGTATTCGCATTTGAAATTACCACCTTTTATACCCAACATATGCCAAGTCCTGAAAGCGGCAGTGAGTCACATTTTGCACAAACTCCACTGCAGTTCTCGAAATATCCCAAATATCCCAATTTCGAGGCTTGAGCCATATTTTGGAGCCAAATTCTGGCTCTCTGCACGTATTCGCAGTTTTAAGTTACGACTTTTTATACCCAACATATGGCAAGTACTGAAAGCGGCGTTTGGTCACATTTGTACCAAACGTCCCTCCAGTTTTCAAAATATCCCAAACATCCCAATTTCTAGGCCTGAGCCATATTTTGGAGCCAAATTCTGGCACTCTGCACGTATTCGCAGTTTGATATTACGACTTTTTATACCCAACATATGCAAAGTACTGGACGCAGCAGTGAGTCACATTTTGCACAAACTTCCCTGCAGTTTTCAAAAGATCCCAAACATCCCAATTTCGAGACCTGAGCCATATTTTAGACCCAAATTCTGGCTCTCTGCACGTATTCGCAGTTTGAAATTACGAATTTTTTATACCCAACATATGCGAAGTATTAAAAGCGGCGTTTGGCCACATTTGTCCCAAACCATCATGCAGTTATCAAAATATCCCAAACAACCCAATATCGAGGCCTGTGCCATATTTTGGAGACAAATTCTGGCTCTCTGCACGTATTCGCAGTTTGAAATTACGACTTTTTATACCCATCATATGCCAAGTACTGAAAGCGGCGTTTGGTCATATTTGTCCCAAAGTCCCCGGCAGTTTTCAAAATATCCAAAATATCCCAATTTCGAGGCCTGAGCCATATTTTGGAGCCAAATTTAGGCTCTCTGCACGTATTCGCAGTTTGAAATTACGACTTTTTATACCCAACATATACCAAGTACTGAAAGAGGCGTTTGGTCATATTTGTCCCAAAGTCCCCTGCATTTTTCAAAATATCCCAAACATCCCAATTTCGAGGCCTGAGCCATATTTTGGAGCCAAATTCTGGCTCTCTGCAGGTATTCGAAGTTTGAAATTACCACCTTTTATACCGAACATATGCCAAGTCCTGAAAGCGGCAGTGAGTCACATTTTGCACAAACTCCCCTGCAGTTTTCGAAATATCCTAAATATCCCAATTTCGAGGCATGAGCCATATTTTGGAGCCAAATTCTAGCTCTCTGCACGTATTCGCAGTTTGAAATTACGACTTTTTATACCCAACACATGCGAAGTACTGAAAGCGGCGTTTGGTCACATTTGTCCCAAACCTCCCTGCAGTTTCAAAATATCCCAAATATCCCAATTTCGAGGCCTGACCCATATTTTGGAGCCAAATTCAGGCTCTCTGCACGTATTCGCAATTTGAAATTACGACTTTTTATACCTAACATATGCCAAGTACTGAAAGCGGCGTTTGGTCATATATGTCCCAAAGTCCCCTGCAGTTTTCAAAATATCCCAAACATCCAAATTTCAAGGCCTGAGCCATATTTTGGAGCCAAATTCTGGCTCTATTCACGTATTCGCAGTTCGAAATTACGTCTTTTTATACCCAACATATGCCAAGTACTGAAAGCGGCGTTGGGTCACATTTGTCCCAAACCTCCCTGCAGTTTTCAAAATATCCTAAATATCCCAATTTCGAGGCCTGAGCCATATTTTGGAGCCAAATTCAGGCTCTCTGCACGTATTCGCAGTTTGAAATTACGACTTTTTATACCCAACATATGCCAAGTCCTGAAAGCGGCAGTGAGTCACATTTTGCACAAACTCCCCTGCAGTTTTCAAAATATCCCAAATATTCCAATTTCGAGGCCTGAGCCATATTTTGGAGCCAAATTCAGGCTCTTTGCATGTATTCGCAGTTTGAAATTGCAACTTTTTTATACCAACATATGGCAAGTACTGAAAGCGGCTTTAGGTCACATTTGTCCCAAACCTCCCTGCAGTTTTCAAAATATCCCAAACATCCCAATTTCGAGGCCTAAGCTATAATTTGGAGCCAAATTCTGGCTCTATGCACGTATTCGCAGTTTGATATTACGAATTTTTATACCCAACATATGCCAAGTCCTGAAAGCGGCAGAGTCACATTTTGCACAAACTTGCCTGCAGTTTTCGAAATATCCCAAGTAACCCAATTTCGAGGCCTGAGCCATATTTTGGAGCCAAATTTTGGATCTCTGCACGTATTCGCAGTTTGAAATTGCGACTTTTTTATTCCCAACATATGCCAAGTACTGAAAGCGGCAGTGAGTCACATTTTGCCCAAACTCCCCTCCAGTTTTCAAAATAATGCAAATATCCCAATTTCGAGGTCTGAGCCATATTTTGGAGCCAAATTCGGGCTCTCTGCACGTATTCGCAGTTAGAAATTACATCTTTTTATACCCAACATATGCCAAGTACTGAAAGCGGCGTTTGGTCACATTTGTCCCAAGCCTCCCTCAAGTTTTCAAAATATCCCAAACATCCCAATTTCGAGGCCTGAGCCATATTTTGGAGCCAAATTCTGGCTCTATTCACGTATTCGCAGTTTGATATTACGACTTTTTATACCCAACATATGCTAAGTACTGGACGCGGCAGTGAGTCACAAATTTGCACAAACTCCCCTGCAGTTTTTAGAATTTCCCAAACATCCCAATTTCGAGGCCTGAGCCATATTTTGGAGCCAAATTCAGGCTCTCTTCACGTATTCGCAGTTTGAAATAACGATTTTTTATACCCAACATATGCCAAGTACTGAAAGCGACGTTTGGTCACATTTGTCCCAAATCTAACTGCAGTTTTCAAAATATCCCAAACATCCCAATATCGAGGCCTGAGCCATATTTTGGAGCCAAATTCTGGCTCTCTGCACGTATTCGCAGTTTGATATTACGACTTTTTACACCCAACATATGCCAAGTCCTGAAAGCGGCAGAGTCACATTTTGCACAAATTCCCCTGCAGTTTTCGAAATATCCCAAATATCCCAATTTCGAGGCCTGAGCCATATTTTGGAGCCAAATTCTGGCTCTCTGCACGTATTCGCAGTTTGAAATTGCGATTTTTATACCCAACATATGCGAAGTACTGAAAGCGGCGTTTGGTCACATTTGTCCCAAACCTCCCTGCAGTTTTCAAAATATCCTAAATATCCCAATTTCGAGGCCTGAGCCATATTTTGGAGCCAAATTCAGGCTCTCTGCACGTACTCGCAGTTAGAAATTACGACTTTTTATACCCAACACATGCCAAGTCCTGAAAGCGGCAGTGAGTCACATTTTGCACAAACTCCCCTGCAGTTTTCAAAATATCCCAAATATCCCAATTTCGAGGCCTGAGCCATATTATGGAGCCAAATTCAGGCTCTTTGCACGTATTAGGCAGTTTGAAATTGCAACTTTTTTATACCAACATATGGCAGGTACTGAAAGCGGCTTTCGGTCACATTTGTCCCAAACCTCCCTGCAGTTTTCAAAATATCCCAAACATCCCAATTTCGAGGCCTGAGCCGTAATTTGGAGCCAAATTCTGGCTCTATGCACGTATTCGCAGTTTGATATTACGAATTTTTATACCCAACATATGCCAAGTACTGAAAGCGGCAGTGAGTCACATTTTGCCCAAACTCTCCTCCAGTTTTCAAAATAACGCAAATATCCCAATTTCGAGGTCTGAGCCATATTTTGGAGCCAAATTCTCGCTCTCTGCACGTATTCGCAGTTAGAAAATACATCTTTTTATACCCAACATATGCCAAGTACTGAAAGCGGCAGTGAGTCACATTTTGCACAAACTCCCCTGCAGTTTTCAAAATATCCCAAACGTCCCAATTTCGAGGCCTGAGCCCTATTTTGGAGCCAAATTCTGGCTCCCTGATGTATTCGCAGTTTTAAATTACGACTTTTTATACCCAACATATGACAAGTCCTGAAAACGGCAGTGAGTCACATTTTGCTCAAACTCCCCTACAGTTTTCAAAATATCCCAAACATCCCAAATTCGAGGCCTGAGCCATATTTTGGAGCCAAATTCTTGCTCTCTGCACGTATTTGCATTTTGAAATTACGGCTTTTTTATACCTAACATATGCGAAGTACTGAAAGCGGCGTTTGGTCACATTTGTTCCAAACATCCCTGCAGTTTTCAAAATATCCCAAATATCCCAATTTCGAGGCCTGAGCCATATTTTGGAGCCAAATTCTGGCTCTCTGCATGTACTCGCAGTTCGAAATTACGTCTTTTTATACCCAACATATGTCAAGTACTGAAAGCGGCGTTTAGTCACATTTGTCCCAAACCTCCTTGCAGTTTTCAAAATATCCCAAATATCCCAATTTCGAGGCCTGAGCCATATTTTGGAGCCAAATTCTGGCTCTCTGCACGTATTTGCAGTTTGAAATTACGACTTTTTTTAAACCCAACATATGCAAAGTACTGAAAGCGGCGTTTGGTCACATTTGTCCCAAACTTTCCTGCAGTTTTCAAAATATCCCAAACATCCCAATATCGAGGCCTGAGCCATATTTTGCAGCCAAATTCTGGCTCTCTGCACGTATTCGCAGTTTGAAATTACATCTTTTTGTACCCCACATATGCCAAGTACTGAAAACGGCGTTTGGTCACATTTGTCCCAAACATCCCTGCAGTTTCCAAAATATCCCAAATATCCCAATTTCGAGGCCTGAGCAATATTTTAGAGCCTAATTCTGGCTCTCTGCATGTATTCGCAGTTTGATATTATGGCTTTTTATACCCAACATATGCCAAGTACTGAAAGCGGCAGTGAGTCACATTTTGCACAAACTCCCCTGCAGTTTTCAAAATATCCTAAACATCCCAATTTCGAGGCCTGAGCAATATTTTGGAGCCAAACTCTGGCTCTCTGCACGTATTCGCGGTTTGAAATTACGACTATTTTATACCCAACATATGCGAAGGACTGAAAGTGGCGTTTGGTCACATTTGTCCCAAACCTCCCTTCAGTTTCCAAAATATCCCAAATATCCCAATATCGAGGCCTGACCCATATTTTGGAGCCAAATTCTGGCTCTTTGCACGTATTCGCAGTTTTAAATTACGACTTTTTATACCCAACATATGCCAAGTACTGAAAGCGGCAGTGAGTCATATTTTGCACAAACTCCCCTGCAGTTTTCAAAATATCCAAACGTCCCAATTTTGAGGCCTGAGCCATATTTTGGAGCCAAATTCTGGCTCTCTGCACGTATTCGCAGTTTTAAATTACGACTTTTTATACCCAACATATGGCAAGTCCTGAAAACGGCAGTGAGTCACTTTTTGCACAAACTCTCCTGTAGTTTTCAAAATATCCCAATTTCGAGGTCCTGAGCCATATTTTGGAGCCAAATTCTGGCTCTCTGCACGTATTCTCAGGTTGAAATTACGACTTATTATACCCAACATATGCCAAGTACTGAAAGAGGCAATGAGTCACATTTTGCACAAACTCCCCTGCATTTTTCTAAATATCCCAAACATCCAAATTTCAAGGCCTGAGCCATATTTTGGAGCCAAATTCAGTCTCTCTGCACGTATTTGCAGTTTGAAATTACGACTTTTTTATACCCAACATATGCGAAGTACTGAAAGCGGCGTTTGGTCACATTTGTCCCAAACCTCCCTCCAGTTTTCAAAATATCCCAAACATCCCAATTTCAAGGCCTGAGCCATATTTTGGAGCCAAATTCTGGCTCTATTCACGTATTCGCAGTTCGAAATTACGTCTTTTTATACCCAACATATGCCAAGTACTGAAAGCGGCGTTGGGTCACATTTGTCCCAAACCTCCCTCAAGATTTCAAAATATCCCAAACATCCCAATTTCGAGGCCTGAGCCATATTTTGGAGACAAATTCTCGCTCTCTGCACGTATTCGCAGTTTGATATTACGACTTTTTACACCCAACATATGCTAAGTCCTGAAAGCGGCAGTGAGTCACATTTTGCACAAATTCCCCTGCAGTTTTCGAAATATCCCAAATATCCCAATTTCGAGGCCTGAGCCATATTTTGGAGCCAAATTCTGGCTCTCTGCACGTATTCGCAGTTTGAAATTGCGATTTTTATACCCAACATATGCGAAGTACTGAGAGCGGCGTTTGGTCACATTTGTCCCAAACCTCCCTGCAGTTTTCAAAATATCCTAAATATCCCAATTTCGAGGCCTGAGCCATATTTTGGAGCCAAATTCAGGCTCTCTGCACGTACTCGCAGTTAGAAATTACGACTTTTTATACCCAACACATGCCAAGTACTGAAAGCGGCGTTTGGTCACATTTGTCCCAAGCCTCCCTCAAGTTTTCAAAATATCCCAAACATCCCAATTTCGTGGCCTGAGCCATATTTTGGAGCCAAATTCTGGCTCTATTCACGTATTCGCAGTTTGATATTACGACTTTTTATACCCAACATATGCTAAGTACTGGACGCGGCAGTGAGTCACAAATTTGCACAAACTCCCCTGCAGTTTTTAGAATTTCCCAAACATCCCAATTTCGAGGCCTGAGCCATATTTTGGAGCCAAATTCAGGCTCTCTTTACGTATTCGCAGTTTGAAATAACGACTTTTTATACCCAACATATGCCAAGTACTGAAAGCGACGTTTGGTCACATTTGTCCCAAATCTAACTGCAGTTTTCAAAATATCCCAAACATCCCAATATCGAGGCCTGAGCCATATTTTGGAGCAAAATTCTGGCTCTCTGCACGTATTCGCAGTTTGATATTACGACTTTTTACACCCAACATATGCCAAGTCCTGAAAGCGGCAGAGTCACATTTTGGACAAATTCCCCTGCAGTTTTCGAAATATCCCAAATATCCCAATTTCGCGGCCTGAGCCATATTTTGGAGCCAAATTCTGGCTCTCTGCACGTATTCGCAGTTTGAAATTGCGATTTTTATACCCAACATATGCGAAGTACTGAAAGCGGCGTTTGGTCACATTTGTCCCAAACCTCCCTGCAGTTTTCAAAATATCCTAAATATCCCAATTTCGAGGCCTGAGCCATATTTTGGAGCCAAATTCAGGCTCTCTGCACGTACTCGCAGTTAGAAATTACGACTTTTTATACCCAACACATGCCAAGTCCTGAAAGCGGCAGTGAGTCACATTTTGGACAAATTCCCCTGCAGTTTTCGAAATATCCCAAATATCCCAATTTCGCGGCCTGAGCCATATTTTGGAGCCAAATTCAGGCTCTCTGCACGTACTCGCAGTTAGAAATTACGACTTTTTATACCCAACATATGACAAGTCCTGAAAACGGCAGCGAGTCACATTTTGCTCAAACTCCCCTACAGTTTTCAAAATATCCCAAACATCCCAATTTCGAGGCCTGAGCCATATTTTGGAGACAAATTCTGGCTCTCTGCACGTATTCGCAGTTTGATATTACGATTTTTATACTCAACATATGCGAAATACTGAAAGCGGCAGAGTCACATTTTGCACAAACTTGCCTGCAGTTTTCGAAATATCCCAAGTAACCCAATTTCGAGGCCTGAGCCATATTTTGGAGCCAAATTTTGGATCTCTGCACGTATTCGCAGTTTGAAATTGCGACTTTTTTATTCCCAACATATGCCAAGTACTGAAAGCGGCAGTGAGTCACATTTTGCCCAAACTCCCCTCCAGTTTTCAAAATAATGCAAATATCCCAATTTCGAGGTCTGAGCCATATTTTGGAGCCAAATTCGGGCTCTCTGCACGTATTCGCAGTTAGAAATTACATCTTTTTATACCCAACATATGCAAAGTACTGAAAGCGGCGTTTGGTCACATTTGTTCCAAACATCCCTGCAGTTTTCAAAATATCCCAAATATCCCAATTTCGAGGCCTGAGCCATATTTTGGAGCCAAATTCTGGCTCTCTGCACGTATTCGCAGTTCGAAATTACGTCTTTTTATACCCAACATATGCCAAGTACTGAAAGCGGCGTTTAGTCACATGTGTCCCAAACCTCACCTCAGTTTTTAAAATATCCCAAACATCCCAATTTCGGGGCCTGAGCCATATTTTGGAGCCAAATTCAGGCTCTATGCACGCATTCGCAGTTTGAAATTATGACTTTTTTATACTCAACATATGCGAAGTACTGAAAGCGGCGTTTAGTCACATTTGTCCCAATCCCCCCTGCAGTTTTCAAAATATCCCAAACATCCCAATTTCGAGGCCTGAGCCATATTTTGGAGCCAAATTCTGGCTCTCTGCACGTATTCGCAGTTTGAAATAACGACTTTTTATACCCAACATATGCCAAGTACTGAAAGCGGCGTTTGGTCACATTTGTCCCAAATCTAACTGCAGCTTTCAAAATATCCCAAACATCCCAATATCGAGGCCTGAGCCATATTTTGGAGCCAAATTCTGGCTCTCAGCACGTATTCACAGTTTGATATTTCGACTTTTTATACCCAACATATGCCAAGTCCTGAAACCGGCAGTGAGTCACATTTTGCACAAACTCCCCTGCAGTTTTAGAAAATATTCCAATTTCGAGGCCTGAGCCATATTTTGGAGCCAAATTCTGGCTCTCTGCACGTATTCGCAGTTTGAAACTACGATTTTTATACCCAACATATGCGAATTACTGAGAGCGGCGTTTGGTCACATTTGTCCCACTCCTCCATTCAGTTTTCAAAATATCCCAAACATCCCAATTTCGAGGACTGAGCCATATTTTGGGGCCAAATTCTAGCTCTCTGCACGTATTCGCAGTTTGAAATTACGAATTTTATACCCAACATATGCGAATTACTGAAAGCGGCGTTTGGTCACATTTGTCCCAAACCTCCCTGCAGTTTTCAAAATATCCTACATATCCCAATTTCAAAGCCTGAGCCATATTTTGGAGCCAAATTCAGGCTCTCTGCACGTATTCGCAGTTTGAAATTACGACTTTTTATACCCAACATATGCCATGTCCTGAAATCGGCAGTGAGTCATATTTTGCACAAACTCCCCTGCAGTTTTCAAAATATCCCAAATATCCCAATTTCGAGGCCTGAGCCATATTATGGAGCCAAATTCAGGCTCTTTGCACGTATTCGCAGTTTGAAATTGCAACTTTTTTATTCCAACATATGCCAAGTACTGAAAGCGGCTTTTGGTCACATTTGTCACAAACCCCCCTGCAGTTTTCAAAATATCCCAAACATCCCAATTTCGAGGCCTGAGCCATAATTGGGAGCCAAATTCTGGCTCTATGCACATATTCGCAGTTTGATATTACAAATTTTTATACCCAACATATGCCAAGTCCTGAAAGCGGCAGTGAGTCACATTTTGCACAAACTCCCCTGCAGTTTTCGAAATATCCCAAAATATCCCAATTTCGAGGCCTGAGCCATATTATGGTGCCAAATTCTGGATCTCTGCACGTATTCGCAGTTTGAAATTGCGACTCTTTTATACCCAACATTTGCCAAGTACTGAAAGCGGCAGTGAGTGACATTTTGCCCAAACTCCCCTACAGTTTTCAAAATAACGCAAATATCCCAATTTCGAAGCCTCAGCCATATTTTGGAGCCAAATTCTGGCTCTCTGCACGTATTCGCAGTTAGAAATTACATCTTTTTATACCCATCATATGCCAAGAACTGAAAGCGGCGTTTGGTCACATTTGTTCCAAACATCCCTGCAGTTTTCAAAATATCCCAAATATCCCAATTTCGAGGCCTGACCCATATTTTGGAGCCAAATTCTGGCTCTCTGCACGTATTCGCTGTTAGAAATTACATCTTTTTATACCCAACATATGCCAAGTACTGAAAGCGGCGTTTAGTCACATTTGTCCCAAACCTCCCCGCAGTTTTCAAAATATCCCAATTTCGAGGCCTGAGCCATACTTTGGAGCCAAATTCTGGCTTTCTGCATGTATTAGGGGTTTGATATTACGACTTTTTATACCCAACATATGCCAAGTACTGAAAGCGACAGTGAGTCACATTTTGCACAAACTCCCCTGCAGTTTTCAAAATATCCCAAACATACCAATTTCGAGGCCTGAGCAATATTTTGGAGCCAAATTTTGGCTCTATGCACGTATTCGCAGTTTGAAATTACGACTTTTTTATACCCAACATATGCGAAGTACTGAAAGCGGCGTTTAGTCACATTTGTCCCAATCCCCCCTGCAGTTTTCAAAATATCCCAAACATCCCAATTTCGAGGACTGAGCCATATTTTGGAGCCAAATTCTAGCTTTCTGCACGTATTCGCAGTTTGAAATTACGAATTTTATACCCAACATATGCGAATTACTGAAAGCGGCGTTTGGTCACATTTGTCCCAAACCTCTCTGCAGTTTTCAAAATATCCTACATATCCCAATTTCGAGGCCCGAGCCATATTTTGGAGCCAAATTCTGGATCTCTGCACGTATTCACAGTTTGAAATTACGACTTTTTATACCCAACATATGCTAAGTACTGAAAGCGGCAGTGAGTCATATTTTGCACAAACTCCCCTGCAGTTTTCAAAATATCCCAAATATCCCAATTACGAGGCCTGAGCCATATTATGGAGCCAAATTCAGGCTCTTTGCACGTATTCGCAATTCGAAATTACGTCTTTTTATACCGAACATATGCCAAGTACTGAAAGCGGCGTTTAGTCACATTTGTCCGAAACCTCCCCGCAGTTTTCAAAATATCCCAAATATCCCAATTTCGAGGCCTGAGCCATACTTTGGAGCCAAATTCTGGCTCTCTGCATGTATTCGGGGTTTGATATTACGACTTTTTATACCCAACATATGCCAAGTACTGAAAGCGGCAGTGTAGTCACATTTTGCACAAACTCCCCTGCAGTTTTCAAAATATCCCAAACATCCGAATTTCGAGGCCTGAGCAATATTTTGCCGCCAAATTTTGGCTCTCTGCACGTATTCGCAGTTTGAAATTACGACTTTTTTACACCCAACATATGCGAAGGACTGAAAGCAGCGTTTGGTCACATTTGTCCCAAACCTCTCTGCAGTTTTCAAAATATCCCAAATATCCCAATATCGAGGCCTGACCCATATTTTGGAGCCAAATTCTGGCTCTTTGCACGTATTCGCAGTTTGATATTACGACATTTTATACCCAACATATGCCAAGTACTGAAAGCGGCAGTGAGTCACATTTTGCACAAACTCCCCTGCAGTTTTCAAAATATCCCAAAAGTCCTAATTTCGAGCCCTGAGCCATATTTTGGAGCCAAATTCTGGCTCTCTGACGTATTCGCAGTTTTAAATTACGACTTTTTATACCCTGAAGGGAGCCGGTCGGCCGAGCGGACAGCACACTGGACTTGTGATCCTCTGGTCCTGGGTTCGATCCCTGGCGCCGGCGAGAAACAATGGGCAGAGTTTCTTTCACCCTATGTCCCTGTTACCTAGCAGTAAAATAGGTACCTGGGTGTTAGTCAGCCGTCATGGGCTGCTTCTTGGGGGTGGAGGCCTGGTCGAAGACCGGGCCGCGGGGACACTAAAAGCCCCGAAATCATCTCTAGATAACCTCTAGATAACCCAACATATGCCAAGTCCTGAAAACGGCAGTGAGTCACATTTTGCACAAACTCCCCTGCAGTTTTCAAAATATCCCAAACATCCCAATTTCGTGGCACGAACCATATTTTGGAGCCAAATTCTGGCTCTCTGCACGTATTTGCAGTTTGAAATTACGGCTTTTTTATACCCAACATATGCGAAGTACTGAAAGCGGCGTTTGGTCACATTTGTCCCAAACTTTCCTGCAGTTTTCAAAATATCCCAAACATCCCAATATCGAGGCCTGAGCCATATTTTGGAGCCAAATTCTGGCTCTATGCACGTATTCGCAGTTTGAAATAACGACTTTTTATACCCAACATATGCCAAGTACCGAAAGCGGCGTTTGGTAACATTTGTCCCAAATCTAACTGCAGTTTTCAAAATATCCCAAACATCCCAATATCGTGGCCTGAGCCATATTTTGAAACCAAATTCAGGCTCTCTGCACGTATTCGCAGTTTGAAATAACGACTTTTTATACCCAACATATGCCAAGTACTGAAAGCGGCTTTTGGTCACATTTGCCCCAAACCTCCCTGCAGTTTTCAAAATATCCCAAACATCGCAATTTCGAGGCCTGAGCCATAATTTGGAGCCAAATTCTGGCTCTATGCACGTATTCGCAGTTTTAAATAACATCTTTTTATACCCAATATATGTCAAGTACTGAAAGCGGCAGTGAGTTACATTTTGCACAAACTCCCATGCAGTTTTCGAAATATCCCAAATAACCCAATTTCGAGGCCTGAGCCATATTTTGGAGCCAAATTCTGGATCTCTGCACGTATTCGCAGTTTGATATTACTTCTTTTTATACCCAACATATGCCAAGTCCTGAAAGCGGCAGTGATTCACATTTTGCACAAACTCCCCTGCAGTTTTCGAAATATCCCAAATATCCCAATTTCGAGGCCTGAGCCATATTTTGAAACCAAATTCAGGCTCTCTGCACGTATTCGCAGTTTGATATTACTTCTTTTTATACCCAACATATGCCAAGTACTGAAAGCGGCATTTGGTCGTATTTGTCCCAAACTCTCCTGCAGTTTTGAAAATATCCCAAACATCCCAATTTCGAGGCCTTAGCCATATTTTGATGCGAAATTCAGGCTCTCTGCACGTATTCGCTGTTTGAAATTGCAACTTTTTTATACTAACATATGCCAAGTACTGAAAGCGGCTTTTGGTCACATTTGTCCCAAACCTCCCTGCAGTTTTCAAGATATCCCAAACATCCCAATTTCGAGATGTTTTGGATGTTGTGTTGGGTTGATGTTAAACTGCGAATACGTGTTGAGAGCCACAATTTTGCTCCAAAATATAGCTTAGGCGTTGAAATTGGGATGTTCGGGATATTTTGAAAATTGCAGGGGGGTTTGGGACAAATATGACTAAACGCCGCTTTCAGTACTTGGCATTTATTGGGTATTAAAAAGTCGCAATTTCAAACTGCGAATACGTTCAGAGAGCCAGAATTTGGCACCAAAATATGGCTCAGGCCTCGAAATTGAGAAGTTTGGGATATTTTGAAAACTGCAGGGGGGTTTGGGACAAATATGACCAATCGCCGCATTCAGTACTTGTAATATGTTGGGTATAAAAAGTCGTAATTTCAAACTGCCAATACATGCAGAGAGCCAGAATTTGGCTCTAAAATATAACTCAGGCCTCGAAATTGGAATGTTTGGGATATTTTGAAAACTTCAGGGGAGTTTGTGCAAAATGTGACTCACTGCCACTTTCAGTATTTGGCATATGTTGGGTATAAAAAGTCATAATATCAAACTGCGAATACATGCAGAATGCCAGAATTTGGCTCCAAAATATGGCTCAGACCTCAAAACTGGGATATTTGGGATTTTTTGAAAACTGCATTGGAGTTTGTGCAAAATGTGACTCACTGCCGCTTTCAGTACTTGCCTTATATTGGGTATAAAAAGTCGTAATTTCAAACTGCGAATACGTGCAGAGAGCCAGAATTTGGGTCCAAAATATGGCTCAGGCCTCGAAATTGGGACTTTTGGGATATTTCGAAAACTGCAGGGGAGTTTGTGCAATATGTGTCTCTGCCGCTTTCAGGACTAGGCATATGTTGGGTATAAAAAGTCGTAATTTCAAACAGCGAATACGTGCATAGAGCCAGAATTTAGCTCCAAAATATGGCTCAGGCCTCGAAATTGGGATGTTTGCGATATTTTAAAAACTGCAGGGGAGTTTGTGCAAAATGTGACTCACTGCCGCTTTCAGTACTTGGAATATGTTGGGTATAAAAAGTCGTAATATCAAACTGCGAATACGTGCAGAGAGCCTGAATTTGGCTCCAAAATATGGCTCAGACCTCAAAACTGGGATATTTGGGATTTTTTGAAAACTGCATTTGAGTTTGTGCAAAATGTGACTCACTGCCGCTTTCAGTACTTCGCATATATTGGGTATAAAAAGTCGTAATTTCAAACTGCGAATACGTGCAGAGAGCCTGAATTTGGCTCTAAAATTTGGCTCAGGCCTCGAAATTGGGATGTTTGATATATTTTGAAAACTGCAGGGGGGATTGGAACAAATGTGTCCAAACGCTGTTTTCAGTACATGGCATATGTTGGGTATAAAATTCGCAATTTCAAACTGCGAATACGTTCAGAGAGCCAGAATCTGGCTCCAAAATATGGCTCAGGCCTCTAAATTGCGATATTTGGGATATTTTGAAAACTGCAGGGGAGTTTGTGCAAAATGTGACTCACTGCCGCTTTCAGTACTTGGCATATGTTGGGTATGAAAAGTCGTAGTTTCAAACTTCGAATATGTGCAGAGAGCCTGAATTTGGCTCCAAAATATGGCTCGGGCCTCGAAATTGGGATGTTTGATATATTTTGAAAACTGCAGTAGGGATTGGAACAAATGTGTCCAAACGCCGTTTTCAGTACTTGGCATATGTTGGGTATAAAAAGTCGTAATTTCAAACTGCGAATACGTGCAGAGAGTCAGAATTTGGCTCTAAAATATGGCTCAGGCCTTGAAATTGGGATATTTGGGATATTTTGAAAACTGCAGGGGAGTTTGTTCAAAATTTGACTCACTGCTGCTTTATGGACTTGGCATATGTTGGGTATAAAAAGTCGTAATATCAAACTGTGAATACGTGCAGAGAGCTAGACGTTGACTCCAAAATATGGCTCAGGCCTCGATATTGTGATGTTTGGGATATTTCGAAAACTGCAGGGGGGATTGGGCCAAATGTGCCCAAACGCCGCTTTCAAGACTTGGCATATGTTGGGTAAAAAAAAGTTGCAATTTTAAACTGCGAATACGTGCAGAGAGTCAGAATTTGGCTCCAAAATATGGCTCAGGCCTCGAAATTGGGATATTTGGGATATTTCGAAAACTGCATGGGAGTTTGTGCAATATGTGACTTTCTGCCGCTTTCGGGAATTGGCATATGTAGGGTATAAAAAGTCGTAATTAAAAAATGCAAATACGTGCAGAGAGCCAGAATTTGGCTCCAAAATATGGCTCAGGCCTCAAAATTGAGATGTTTGGGATATTTTAAAAACTGCAGGGGGGATTGGGACAAATTTGACCAAACGCCGCTTTCAGTACTTGGCATATGTTGGGTATAAAAAAGACGCAATTTCAAACGAATACGTGCAGAGAGCTAGAGTTTGGCTCCAAAATTTTGGCTCAGGCCTCGAAATTGGGATATTTGGGATATTTCGAAAACTGCAGGGGAGTTTGTGCAAAATAAGTGACTCACTGCCGCTTACAGAACTTGGCATATGTTGGGTATAAAAATTAGGAAATTCAAACTGTGAATTCGTGCATAGAGCCAGAATTTGGCTACAAAATATGGCTCAGTCCTCGAAATTGGGATGTTTGGGATATTTTGAAAACTGCAGGGGGGGTTTAGGACAAATATGACCAAACGCCGCTTTCAGAACTTGGCATATGTTGGGTATAAAAAGTCGTAATTTCAAAGTGCGAATATGTGCATAGAGCTTGAATTTGGCTCCAAAATATGGCTCAGGCCTCGAAATTGGAATGTTTGGGATATTTTGTAAACTGCAGGGAGGTTAGGGACAAATGTGACCAAACGCCGCTTTCAGTACTTCGCATATGTTGGGTATAATAAAGTCGCCATTTCAAACTGCGAATACGTGCAGAGAGCCAGAATTTTGCTTCAAAATATGGCTCAGGCCTCGAAATTGGGATGTTTGGGATATTTTGAAAACTGCAGGAGAGTTTGGGACAAATACGACCAAACGCCGCTTTCAGTACTTGGCATATGTTGGGTATAAAAAAGTCGCAATTTCAAACTGCGAATACGTGCAAAGAGCCAGAATTTGGGTCCAAAATATGGCTCAGGCCTCGAAATTGGGACTTTTGGGATATTTCGAAAACTGCAGGGGAGTTTGTGCAATATGTGTCTCTCTGCCGCTTTCAGGACTAGGCATATGTTGGGTATAAAGAGTCGTAATTTCAAACAGCGAATACGTGCATAGAGCCAGAATTTAGCTCCAAAATATGGCTCAGGCCTCGAAATTGGGATGTTTGCGATATTTTAAAAACTGCAGGGGAGTTTGTGCAAAATGTGACTCACTGCCGCTTTCAGTACTTGGTATATGTTGGGTATAAAAAGTCGTAATATCAAACTGCGAATACGTGCAGAGAGCCAGAATTTGGCTCCAAAATTTGGCTCAGGCCTCGAAATTGGGATGTTTGATATATTTTGAAAACTGCAGGGGGGATTGGAACAAATGTGTCCAAACGCTGTTTTCAGTACATGGCATATGTTGGGTATAAAATTCGCAATTTTAAACTGCGAATACGTTCAGAGAGTCAGAATCTGGCTCCAAAATATGGCCCAGGCCTCTAAATTGCGATATTTGGGATATTTTGAAAACTGCAGGGGAGTTTGTGCAAAATGTGACTCACTGCTGCTTTCAGTACTTGGCATATGTTGGGTATGAAAAGTCGTAGTTTCAAACTTCGAATATGTGCAGAGAGCCTGAATTTGGCTCCAAAATATGGCTCGGGCCTCGAAATTGGGATGTTTGATATATTTTGAAAACTGCAGTGGGGATTGGAACAAATGTGTCCAAACGCCGATTTCAGTACTTGGCATATGTTGGGTATAAAAAGTCGTAATTTCAAACTGCGAATACGTGCAGAGAGCCTGAATTTGGCTCCAAAATATGGCTCAGGCCTCGAAATTGGGATATTCGGGATATTTTGAAAATTGCAGGGGGGATTGGGACAAATGTGACCAAACGCCGCTTACAGTACTTTGCATATATTGGGTATAAGAAAGGAGCAATTTCCAACTGCAAATACGAGCAGAGAGACAGAATTTGGCTCCAAAATATGGCTCAGGCCTCGAAATTGGGATGTTTGATAAATTTTGAAAACTGTAGGGGGGTTGGGACAAAAGTGTCCAAACGCCGCTTTCAGTACTTGTTATATGTTGGGTATAAAAAAGTCGCAATTTCAAACTGCAAATACGTGCAGAGAGTCAGAATTTGGCTCCAAAATATGGCTCAGGCCTTGAAATTGGGATATTTGGGATATTTTGAAAACTGCAGGGGAGTTTGTTCAAAATTTGACTCACTGCTGCTTTATGGACTTGGCATATGTTGGGTATAAAAAGTCGTAATATCAAACTGTGAATACGTGCAGAGAGCTAGACGTTGACTCCAAAATATGGCTCAGGCCTCGATATTGGGATGTTTGGGATATTTCGAAAACTGCAGGGGGGATTGGGCCAAATGTGACCAAACGCCGCTTTCAAGACTTGGCATATGTTGGGTAAAAAAAAGTTGCAATTTTAAACTGCGAATACATGCAGAGAGCCAGAATTTGGCTCCAAAATATGGCTCAGGCCTCGAAATTGGGATATTTGGGATATTTCGAAAACTGCATGGGAGTTTGTGCAATATGTGACTTTCTGCCGCTTTCGGGAATTGGCATATGTTGGGTATAAAAAGTCGTAATTAAAAAATGCAAATACGTGCAGAGAGCCAGAATTTGGCTCCAAAATATGGCTCAGGCCTCAAAATTGAGATGTTTGGGATATTTTAAAAACTGCAGGGGGGATTGGGACAAATTTGACCAAACGCCGCTTTCAGTACTTGGCATATGTTGGGTATAAAAAAGACGCAATTTCAAACGAATACGTGCAGAGAGCTAGAGTTTGGCTCCAAAATATGGCTCAGGCCTCGAAATTGGGATATTTGGGATATTTCGAAAACTGCAGGGGAGTTTGTGCAAAATAAGTGACTCACTGCCGCTTACAGAACTTGGCATATGTTGGGTATAAAAATTAGGAAATTCAAACTGTGAATTCGTGCATAGAGCCAGAATTTGGCTACAAAATATGGCTCAGTCCTCGAAATTGGGATGTTTGGGATATTTTGAAAACTGCAGGGGGGGTTTAGGACAAATATGACCAAACGCCGCTTTCAGAACTTGGCATATGTTGGGTATAAAAAGTCGTAATTTCAAAGTGCGAATATGTGCATAGAGCTTGAATTTGGCTCCAAAATATGGCTCAGGCCTCGAAATTGGAATGTTTGGGATATTTTGTAAACTGCAGGGAGGTTAGGGACAAATGTGACCAAACGCCGCTTTCAGTACTTCGCATATGTTGGGTATAATAAAGTCGCCATTTCAAACTGCGAATACGTGCAGAGAGCCAGAATTTTGCTTCAAAATATGGCTCAGGCCTCGAAATTGGGATGTTTGGGATATTTCGAAAACTGCAGGGGAGTTTGTGCAATATGTGTCTCTCTGCCGCTTTCAGGACTAGGCATATGTTGGGTATAAAAAGTCGTAATTTCAAACAGCGAATACGTGCATAGAGCCAGAATTTAGCTCCAAAATATGGCTCAGGCCTCGAAATTGGGATGTTTGCGATATTTTAAAAACTGCAGGGGAGTTTGTGCAAAATGTGACTCACTGCCGCTTTCAGTACTTGGTATATGTTGGGTATAAAAAGTCGTAATATCAAACTGCGAATACGTGCAGAGAGCCAGAATTTGGCTCCAAAATTTGGCTCAGGCCACGAAATTGGGATGTTTGATATATTTTGAAAACTGCAGGGGGGATTGGAACAAATGTGTCCAAACGCTGTTTTCAGTACATGGCATATGTTGGGTATAAAATTCGCAATTTCAAACTGCGAATACGTTCAGAGAGTCAGAATCTGGCTCCAAAATATGGCCCAGGCCTCTAAATTGCGATATTTGGGATATTTTGAAAACTGCAGGGGAGTTTGTGCAAAATGTGACTCACTGCTGCTTTCAGTACTTGGCATATGTTGGGTATGAAAAGTCGTAGTTTCAAACTTCGAATATGTGCAGAGAGCCAGAATTTGGCTCCAAAATATGGCTCAGGCCTCGAAATTGGGAAGTTTGGGATATTTTGAGAACTGCAGGAGGGTTTGGGACAAATATGACCAAACGCCGCTTTCAGTACTTGGCATTTATTGCGTATTAAAAAGTCGCAATTTCAAACTGCGAATACTTTCAGAGAGCCAGAATTTGGCACCAAAATATGGCTCTGGCCTCGAAATTGGGAAGTTTGGGATATTTTGAAAACTGCAGGGGGGTTTGGGACAAATATGACCAAACGCCGCTTTCAGTACTTGGCATATGTTGGGTATAAAAAGTCGTGATTTCAAACTGCCAATACGTGCAGAGAGCCAGAATTTGGCTCCAAAATATGGCTCAGGCCTTGAAATTGGGATGTTTGGGATATTTTGAAAACTGCAGGGGAGTTTGTGTAAAATGTGACTCACTGCCGCTTTCAGTACTTGGCATAAGTTGGGTATAAAAAGTCGTAATATCAAACTGCGAATACGTGCAGAGAGCCAGAATTTGGCTCCAAAATATGTCTCAGACCTCGAAACTGGGATATTTGGGATATTTTGAAAACTGCAGGGGAGTTTGTGCAAAATGTGACTCACTGCGGCTTTCAGTTCTTGGCATATATTGGGTATAAAAAGTCGTAATTTCAAACTGCGAATACGTGCAGAGAGCCTGAATTTGGCTCCAAAATTTGGCTCAGCCTCGAAATTGGGATATTTGGGATATTTTGAAAACTGCAGGGGAGTTTGTGAAATAAGTGACTCTCTGACGCTTTCAGGACTAGGCATATGTTGGGTATAAAAAGTCGTAATTTCAAACTGCGAATACGTGCATAGAGCCAGAATTTAACTCCAAAATGTGGCTCAGGCCTCGAAATTGGGATGTGTAGGATATTTTGAAAACTGCAAGGAGTTTTGGACAAATGTGACCAAATGCAGTTTTCAGTAATTGGCATATGTTGGGTATAAAAAGTCGTAATTTCAAACTGCAAATACGTGCAGAGAGCCTGAATTTGGCTCCAAAATAAGGCTCAGGCCTCGAAATTGGGATATTCGGGATATTTTGAAAATTGCAAGGGGGATTGGGACAAATGTGACCAAACGCCGCTTGCAGTACTTGGCATATGTTAGGTATAAAAAGTCGTAATTTAAAACTGCAAATACGTGCAGAGAGCCAGAATTTGGCTCTAAAATATGGCTCTGGCCTCGAAATTGAGATGTTTGGGATATTTTAAAACTGCAGGGGGGATTGGGACAAATTTGACCAAATGCCACTTTCATTACTTGGCATATGTTGGGTATAGAAAGTCGAAAATTCAAACTGCGAATACGTGCAAAGAGCTTGAATTTGGCTCTAAAATATGGCTCAGGCCTCGAAATTGGGATGTTTGGGAAATTTTGTAAACTGCAGGGAGGTTAGGGACAAATGGTACCAAATGCTGCTTTCAGTACTTCGCATATGTTGGGTATAAAAAGTCGTAATTTTAAACTGCGAATACGTGCAGAGAGCCAGAGTTTGGCTCTATAGTATGGCTCAGGCCTAGAAATTAGGATATTTGGGATATTTTGAAAATTGCAGAGAGGTTTGGGACAAATGTGACCAAACGCCGCTTTCAGTACTTGGCTTATGTTGGGTATATAAAGTCGTAATTTCAAACTGCGAATACGTGCAGAAAGCGAGAAATTGGCTCCAAAATATGGCTTAGGCCTCGAAATTGGGATATTTGTGATATTTTGAAAACTGCAGGGGAGTTTGTGCAAAATGTGACTCACTGCCGCTTTCAGGACTTGGCATATGTTGGGTATAAAATAGAAGCAATTTCAAACTGTGAATACGTGCAGAGAGCCAGAAATTGGCTCCAAAATATGGCTTAGGCCTTGAAATTGGGATGTTCGGGATATTTTGAAAATTGCAGGGGGATTGGGTCAAATGAGACCAAACGCCGCTTTCAGTACTTTGCATATGTTGGGTATAAAAAAGTTGTAATTTCCAACTGCAAATACGAGCAGAGAGCCAGAATTTGGCTCCAAAATATGGCTCAGGCCTCGAAATTGGGATGTTTGATAAATTTTGAAAACTGCAGGTGGGATTGGGACAAATGTGTCCAAACGCCGCTTTCATTACTTGCTATATGTTGGGTATAAAAAAGTCAGAATTTCAAACTGCAAATACGTGCAGAGAGCCAGAATTTGTCTCCAAAATATGGCTCAGGCCTCGAAATTGGGATTTTTGGGATATTTTGAAAACTGCAGGGGGATTTGTGCAAAATGTGACTCACTGCCGCTTTCAGTACTTGGCATATGTTGGGTATAAAAAGTCGTAATTTCAAACTGCAAATACGTGCAGAGAGCCTGAATTTGGCTCCAAAATATGGCTCAGGCCTCGAAATTGGGATGTTTGGGATATTTTGAAAACTGCAGGGGAGTTTGTGCAAAATGTGACTCACTGCTGCTATCAGTACTTGGCATATGTTGGGTATAAAAAGTCGTAATATCAAACTGCTAATACGTGCAGAGAGCCAGAATTTGGCTCCAAAATATGGCTCAGACCTCGAAACTGGGATATTTAAGATATTTTGAAAACTGCAGGGGAGTTTGTGCAAAATGTGACTCACTGCCGCTTTCAGTACTTAGCATATGTTGGGTATAAAAAGTCATAATTTCAAACAGCAAATACGTGCAGAGAGCCTGAATTTGGCTCCAAAATATGGCTCAGTCCTCGAAATTGGGATGTTTGATATATTTTGAAAACTGCAGGGGGGATTGGAACAAATGTGTCCAAACGCAGCTTTCAGTACTTGGCGTTTATTGGGTATTAAAAAGTCGCAGTTTCGAACTGCGAATACGTTCAGAGAGCCAGAATTTGGCTCCAAAATATTGCTCAGGCATCGAAATTGGGATATTTGGGATATTTTGAAAACTGCAGGGGAGTTTGTGCAAAATGTGACTCACTGCCGCTTTCAGGACTTAGCATATGTTGGGTATAAAAAGTCGTAATTTCAAACTGCGAATACGTGCAGAGAGCCAGAATTTGGCTCCAAAATATGGCTCAGGCCTCGAAATTTAGAAGTTTGGGATATTTTGAGAACTGCAGGGGGGGTTTGGGACAAATATGACCAAACGCCACTTTCAGTACTTGGCATATGTTGGGTATAAAAAAGTCGCAATTTCAAACTGCGAATACGTGCAGAGAACCAGAATTTCGCTTCAAAATATGGCTCAGGCCTCGAAATTAGGATGTTTCGGATATTTTGAAAACTGCAGGAGAGTTAGGGACAAATACGACCAAACGCCGCTTTCAGTACTTGGCATATGTTGCGTATAAAAAAGTCGCAATTTCAAACTGCGAATACGTGCAGAGAGCCAGAATTTGGGTCCAAAATATGGCTCAGGCCTCGAATTTGGGACTTTTGGGATATTTCGAAAACTGCAGGGGAGTTTGTGCAATATGTGACTTTCTGCCGCTTTCGGGAATTGGCATATGTTGGGTATAAAAAAGTCGTAATTTCAAACAGCGAATACGTGCAGAGAGCCAGAATTTGGCTCCAAAATATGGCTTAGGCCTATAAATTGGAATATTTGGGATAATTTGAAAACTGTAGGGGAGTTTGTGCAAAATATGACTCACTGCTGCATTCAGTACTTGGCATATGTTGGGTATAAAAAGTCGTAATTTCAAATAGCGAATACGTGCAGAGAGCAAGAATTTGGCTCCAAAATATGGCTCTGGCCTCGAAATTGGGATGCTTGGGATATTTTGTAAACTGCAGGGAAGTTAGGGACAAATTTGACCAAACGCCGCTTTCAGTACTTCGCATATGATGGGTATAAAAAGTCGTAATTTCAAACTGCGAATACGTGCAGAGAGCCAGAATTTGGCTCTATAATATGGCTCAGTCCTCGAAATTGGGATGTTTGGGATATTTTTGAAACTGCAGTCGGGTTTGGGACAAATATGACCAAACGCCGCTTTCAGAACTTGGCATATGTTGGGTATAAAAATTCGTAATTTAAAACTGCGAATACGTGCAGAGAGCAAGAATTTGGCTCCAAAATATTGCTCAGGCCTCGAAATTAGGATATTTGATATTTTTTGAAAACTGCAGGGGGGATTGGGACAAATGTGTCCAAACGCCGCATTCAGTACTTGGCATTTATTGGGTATAAAAAAGTCGCAATTTCAAACAGCGAATACGTTCAGAGAGCCAGAAGTTGGCTCCAAAATATGGCTTGGGCCTTGAAATTGATAAGTTTGGGATATTTTGAAAACTGCAGGGGGGTTTGGGACAAATATGACCAAACAACGCTTTCAGTACTTGGCATATGTTAGGTATAAAAATGTCGCAATTTCAAACTGCGAAACGTGCAGAGAGTCAGAATTTGGCTCCAAAATATTGCTCAGGCCTCGTAATTGGGATGTTTGGGGTATTTTGAAAATTGCAGGGGGGATTGGGACAAATGTGACCAAACACCACTTTTAGTACTTGGCATATGTTGGGTATAAAAAGTCGTAATTTAAAACTGCGAATATGTGCAGAGAGCCAGAATTTGGCTCCAAAATATGGCTCAGGCCTATTAATTGGAATATTTGGGATATTTTGAAAACTGCTGGGGAGTTTGTGCAAAATATGACTAACTGCCGCTTTCAGTACTTGGCATATGTTCGGTATGAAAAGTCGTAATTTAAAACTGCAAATACGTGCAGAGAGCCAGAATTTGGCTTCAAAATATGGCTCAGGCCTCGAAATTGGGATGTTTGGGATATTTTAAAAACTGCAGGGGGGATTGGGATAAATTTGACCAAACGCCGCTCTCAGAACTTGTTATATGTTGGGTATAAAAAGTCGTAATTTCAAAGGGCGAATAAGTGCAGAGAGCCAGAATTTGGCTCCAAAATATGGTTCAGGCCTCGAAATTTGGAAGTTTGGGATATTTTGAAAACTGCATGGAGGTTTGGGACAAATCTGACCAAACGCCACTTTCAGTACTTGGCATATGTTAGGTATAAAAAAGTCGCAATTTCAAACTGCGAATACGTGCAGAGAGCCAGAATTTCGCTTCAAAATATGGCTCAGGCCTCGAAATTGGGATGTTTGGGATATTTTGAAAACTGCAGGAGAGTTTGGGACAAATATTACCAAACACCGCTTTCAGTACTTGGCATATGTTGGGTATAAAATAGAAGCAATTTCAAACTGCGAATACGTGCAGAGAGCCAGAAATTGGCTCCAAAATATGGCTCAGACCTCGAAACTGGGATATTTGGGATATTTTGAAAACTGCATTGGAGTTTGTGCAAAATGTGACTCACTGCCGCTTTCAGTACTTGGCATATGTTGGGTATGAAAATTCGTAGTTTCAAACTTCGAATATGTGCAGAGAGCCTGAATTTGGCTCCAAAATATGGCTCGGGCCTCAAAATTGGGATGTTTGATATATTTTGAAAACTGCAGTGGGGATTGGAACAAATGTGTCGAAACGCCGTTTTCAGTACTTGGCATATGTTGGGTATAAAAAGTCGTAATTTCAAACTGCAAATACGTGCAGAGAGCCTGAATTTGGCTCCAAAATATGGCTCAGGCCTCGAAATTGGGATATTGGGGATATTTTGAAAATTGCAGGGGGGATTGGGACAAATGTGACCAAACGCCGCTTACAGTACTTTGCATATATTGGGTATAAAAAAGCCGCAATTTCCAACTGCAAATACGAGCAGAGAGCCAGAATTTGGCTCCAAAATATGGCTCAGGCCTCGAAATTGGGATGTTTGATAAATTTTGAAAACTGTAGGGGGGTTGGGACAAAAGTGTCCAAACGCCGCTTTCAGGTCTTGTTATATGTTGGGTATAAAAAAGTCGCAATTTCAAACTGTGAATACGTGCAGAGAGCCAGAATTTGGCTCCAAAATATGGCTCAGGCCTTGAAATTGGGATATTTGGGATATTTTGAAAACTGCAGGGGAGTTTGTGCAAAATGTGACTCACTGCCGCTTTCAGGACTTGGCATATGTTGGGTATAAAAAGTAGTAATATCAAACTGCGAATACGTGCAGAGAGCCAGAAATTGGCTCCAAAATATGGCTCAGGCCACGATATTGGGATGTTTGGGATATTTTGAAAACTGCAGTTTGATTTGGGATAAATGTGACCAAACACCGCTTTCAGTACTTGGCATATGTTGGGTATAAAAAGTCGTTATTTCAAACTGCAAATACGTGCAGAGAGCCAGAATTTGGCTCCAAAATATGGCTCAGGCCTCGAAATTGGGATGTTTAGGATATTTTGAGAACTGAAGGGAGGTTTCGGACAAATGTGACCAAACGCCGCTTTCAGTACTTGACATATGTTGGGCATAAAAAGATTTAATTTAAAACTGCGAATACGTGCCGAGAGCCAGAATTTGGCTCCAAAATATGGCTCAGGCACGGAAATTGGAATGTTTGGGATATTTTGTAAACTGCAGGGAGGTTAGAGACAAATGTGACCAAACGCCGCTTCAGTACTTCGCATATGTTGGGTGTAAAAAGTCGTAATTTCATACGGAGAATACGTGCAGAGAGCCAGAATTTGGCTCTATAATATGGCTCAGGCCACGAAATTAGGATATTTGGGATATTTTGAAAATTGCCGGGGGGATTGGGACAAATGTGACATACTGCCGCTTTCAGTACTTGGCATATGTTCGGTATAAAAAGTCGTAATATCAAACTGCAAATACGTGAGGAGAGCCATAATTTGGCTCCAAAATATGGTTCAGGCCTCGAAATTTGGAAGTTTGGGATATTTTGAAAACTGCAGGGAGGTTTGGGACAAATCTGACCAAACGCCACTTTCAGTACTTAGCATATGTTAGGTATAAAAAAGTCGCAATTTCAAACTGCGAATACGTGCAGAGAGCCAGAATTTCGCTTCAAAATATGGCTCAGGCCTCGAAATTGGGATGTTTGATAAATTTTGAAAACTGCAGGTGGGATTGGGACAAATGTGTCCAAGCGCCGCTTTCAGGACTTGGCATATGTTGGGTATAAAAAGTCGTAAATTCAAACTGCGAATACGTGCAGAGAGCCAGAATTCGTCTCCAAAATGTGGCTCAGGCCACAAAATTGGGATATTTGGGATATATTGAAAACTGCAGGGAGGTTTGGGCCAAATGTGACCAAACGTTGCTTACAGTACTTGGCATATGTTGGGTATAAAAAGTCGTAATTTAAAACTGCAAATACGTGTACAGAGCTAGAATTTGCCTCCTAAATATGGCTCAGGCCTATAAATATGAATATTTGGGATATTTTGAAAACTGCAGGGGAGTTTGTGCAAAATATGTCTCATTGCCCCTCTCAGTACTTGGCATATGTTAGGTATAAAAAGTCGTAATTTAAAACTGCAAATACGTGCAGAGAGCAAGAATTTGGCTTCAAAATATGGCTCTGGCCTCGAAATTGAGATGTTTGGGATATTTTAAAACTGCAGGGGGGATTGGGACAAATTTGACCAAACGCCACTTTCAGTACTTGGCATATGTTGGGTATATAAAGTCGAAAATTCAAACTGCGAATACGTGCAAAGAGCTTGAATTTGGCTCCAAAATATGGCTCAGGCCTCGAAATTGGGATGTTTGGGAAATTTTGTAAACTGCAGGGAGGTTAGGGACAAATGTGACCAAACGCTGCTTTCAGTACTTCGCATATGTTGGGTATAAAAATTCGTAATTAAAAACTGCGAATACGTGCAGAGAGCCAGAATTTGGCTCTATAGTATGGCTCAGGCCTCGAAATTAGGATATTTGGGATATTTTGAAAACTGCAGAGAGGTTTGGGACAAATGTGACCAAATGCCGCTTTCAGTACTTGGCATATGTTGGGTATATAAAGTCGTAATTTCAAACTGCGAATACGTGCAGAGAGCGAGAATTTAGCTCCAAAAGATGGCTTAGGCCTCCAAATTGGGATATTTGTGATATTTTGAAAACTGCAGGGGAGTTTGTGCAAAATGTGACTCACTGCCGCTTTCAGTACTTGGCATATATAGGTATAAAAAGTCGTAATTTCAAACTCCGAATACGTGCAGAGAGCCTGATTTTGGCTCCAAAATATGGCTCAGTCCTCGAAATTGGGATGTTTGATATATTTTGAAAACTGCAGAGGGGATTGGGACAAATGTGTCCAAACGCCGCTTTCAGTACTTGACATTAATTGGGTATAAAAAAATCCCAGTTTCAAACTGCGAATACGTTAAGAGAGCCAGAATTTGGCTCCAAAATATGGCTCGGGCCTCGATATTGGGATTTTTGGGATATTTTGAAAACTGCAGGGGAATTTGTGCAAAATGTGACTCACTGCTGCTTTCAGTACTTGGCATTTATTGGGTATTAAAAAGTCGCAATTTCAAACTGCAAATACGTTCAGAGAGACAGAATTTGGCACCAAAATATGGCTCAGGCCTCGCAATTGGGATGTTTGGGATATTTTGAAAACTGCAGGGGTTTTGGGACAATTATGACCAAACGCCGCTTTCAGTACTTGTCATATGTTGGGTATAAAAAGTCGTAATTTAAAACTGCGAATACGTGCAGAGAGCCAGAATTTCGCTTCAAAATATGGCTCAGGCCTCGAAATTTGGAAGTTTGGGATATTTTGAAAACTGCAGGGAGGTTTGGGACAAATCTGACCAAACGCCACTTTCAGTACTTGGCATATGTTAGGTATAAAAAAGTCGCAATTTCAAACTGCGAATACGTGCAGAGAGCCAGAATTTCGCTTCAAAATATGGCTCAGGCCTCGAAATTGGGATGTTTGATAAATTTTGAAAACTGCAGGTGGGATTGGGACAAATGTGTAAAAGCGCCGCTTTCAGGACTTGGCATATGTTGGGTATAAAAAGTCGTAAATTCAAACTGCGAATACGTGCAGAGAGTCAGAATTCGGCTCCAAAATGTGGCTCAGGCCACAAAATTGGGATATTTGGGATATATTGAAAACTGCAGGGAGGTTTGGGCCAAATGTGACCAAACGTTGCTTACAGTACTTGGCATATGTTGGGTATAAAAAGTCGTAATTTAAAACTGCAAATACGTGCACAGAGCTAGAATTTGCCTCCTAAATATGGCTCAGGCCTATAAATATGAATATTTGGGATATTTTGAAAACTGCAGTGGAGTTTGTGCAAAATATGTCTCATTGCCGCTCTCAGTACTTGGCATATGTTAGGTATAAAAAGTCGTAATTTAAAACTGCAAATACGTGCAGAGAGCAAGAATTTGGCTTCAAAATATGGCTCTGGCCTCGAAATTGAGATGTTTGGGATATTTTAAAACTGCAGGGGGGATTGGGACAAATTTGACCAAACGCCACTTTCAGTAATTGGCATATGTTGGGTATATAAAGTCGAAAATTCAAACTGCGAATACGTGCAAAGAGCTTGAATTTGGCTCCAAAATATGGCTCAGGCCTCGAAATTGGGATGTTTGGGAAATTTTGTAAACTGCAGGGAGGTTAGGGACAAATGTGACCAAACGCTGCTTTCAGTACTTCGCATGTGTTGGGTATAAAAAGTCGTAATTAAAAACTGCGAATACGTGCAGAGAGCCAGAATTTGGCTCTATAGTATGGCTCTGGCCTCGAAATTAGGATATTTGGGATATTTTGAAAACTGCAGAGAGGTTTGGGACAAATGTGACCAAACGCCGCTTTCAGTACTTGGCATATGTTGGGTATATAAAGTCGTAATTTCAAACTGCGAATACGTGCAGAGAGCGAGAATTTAGCTCCAAAAGATGGCTTAGGCCTCGAAATTGGGATATTTGTGATATTTTGAAAACTGCAGGGGAGTTTGTGCAAAATGTGACTCACTGCCGCTTTCAGGACTTGGCATATGTTGGGCATAAAAAGTAGTAATATCAAACTGCGAATACGTGCAGAGAGCCAGAAATTGGCTCCAAAATATGGCTCAGGCCACGATATTGGGATGTTTGGGATATTTTGAAAACTGCAGTTTGATTTTTGATAAATGTGACCAAACGCCGCTTTCAGTACTTGGCATATGTTGGGTATAAAAAGTCGTTATTTCAAACTGCGAATACGTGCAGAGAGCCAGAATTTGGCTCCAAAATATGGCTCAGGCCTCGAAATTGGGATGTTTAGGATATTTTGAGAACTGAAGGGAGGTTTGGGACAAATGTGACCAAACGCCGCTTTCAGTACTTGACATATGTTGGGCATAAAAAGATTTAATTTAAAACTGCGAATACGTGCAGAGAGCCAGAATTTGGCTCCAAAATATGGCTCAGGCACGGAAATGGGAATGTTTGGGATATTTTGTAAACTGCAGGGAGGTTAGAGACAAATGTGACCAAACGCCGCTTCAGTACTTCGCATATGTTGGGTGTAAAAAGTCGTAATTTCATACGGAGAATACGTGCCGAGAGCCAGAATTTGGCTCTATAATATGGCTCAGGCCACGAAATTAGGATATTTGGGATATTTTGAAAATTGCCGGGGGGATTGGGACAAATGTGACTCACTGCGGCTTTCAGTACTTGGCATATGTTCGGTATAAAAAGTCGTAATATCAAACTGCAAATACGTGAGGAGAGCCATAATTTGGCTCCAAAATATGGTTCAGGCCTCGAAATTTGGAAGTTTGGGATATTTTGAAAACTTCAGGGAGGTTTGGGACAAATCTGACCAAACGCCACTTTCAGTACTTGGCATATGTTAGGTATAAAAAAGTCGCAATTTCAAACTGCGAATACGTGCAGAGAGCCAGAATTTCGCTTCAAAATATGGCTCAGGCCTCGAAATTGGGATGTTTGATAAATTTTGAAAACTGCAGGTGGGATTGGGACAAATGTGTCCAAGCGCCGCTTTCAGGACTTGGCATATGTTGGGTATAAAAAGTCGTAAATTCAAACTGCGAATACGTGCAGAGAGCCAGAATTCGGCTCCAAAATGTGGCTCAGACCACGAAATTGGGATATTTGGGATATATTGAAAACTGCAGGGAGGTTTGGGCCAAATGTGACCAAACGTTGCTTACAGTACTTGGCATATGTTGGGTATAAAAAGTCGTAATTTAAAACTGCAAATACGTGCACAGAGCTAGAATTTGCCTCCTAAATATGGCTCAGGCCTATAAATATGAATATTTGGGATATTTTGAAAACTGCAGGGGAGTTTGTGCAAAATATGTCTCATTGCCGCTCTCAGTACTTGGCATATGTTAGGTATAAAAAGTCGTAATTTAAAACTGCAAATACGTGCAGAGAGCAAGAATTTGGCTTCAAAATATGGCTCTGGCCTCGAAATTGAGATGTTTGGGATATTTTAAAACTGCAGGGGGGATTGGGACAAATTTGACCAAACGCCACTTTCAGTACTTGGCATATGTTGGGTATATAAAGTCGAAAATTCAAACTGCGAATACGTGCAAAGAGCTTGAATTTGGCTCCAAAATATGGCTCAGGCCTCGAAATTGGGATGTTTGGGAAATTTTGTAAACTGCAGGGAGGTTAGGGACAAATGTGACCAAACGCTGCTTTCAGTACTTCGCATATGTTGGGTATATAAATTCGTAATTTCAAACTGCGAATACTTGCAGAGAGCGAGAATTTAGCTCCAAAAGATGGCTTAGGCCTCGAAATTGGGATATTTGTGATATTTTGAAAACTGCAGGGGAGTTTGTGCAAAATGTGACTCACTGCCGCTTTCAGTACTTGGCATATGTTGGGTATAAAAAGTCGTAATATCAAACTGCGAATACGTGCAGAGAGCCAGAATTTGGCTCCAAAATATGGCTCAGACCTCGAAACTGGGATAATTGGGATATTTTGAAAACTGCAGGGGAGTTTGTGCAAAATGTGACTCACTGCTGCTTTCAGTACTTGGCATATATTGGGTATAAAAAGTCGTAATTTCAAACTCCGAATACGTGCAGAGAGCCTGAATTTGGCTCCAAAATATGGCTCAGTCCTCGAAATTGGGATGTTTGATATATTTTGAAAACTGCAGAGGGGATTGGGACAAATGTGTCCAAACGCTGCTTTCAGTACTTGACATTAATTGGGTATAAAAAAGTCGCAGTTTCAAACTGCGAATACGTTAAGAGAGCCAGAATTTGGCTCCAAAATATGGCTCGGGCCTCGATATTGGGATTTTTGGGATATTTTGAAAACTGCAGGGGAGTTTGTGCAAAATGTGACTCACTGCTGCTTTCAGTACTTGGCATTTATTGGGTATTAAAAAGTCGCAATTTCAAACTGCGAATACGTTCAGAGAGACAGAATTTGGCACCAAAATATGGCTCAGGCCTCGCAATTGGGATGTTTGGGATATTTTGAAAACTGCAGGGGTTTTGGGACAAATATGACCACACGACGCTTTCAGTACTTGTCATATGTTGGGTATAAAAAGTCGTAATTTAAAACTGCGAATACGTGCAGAGAGCCAGAATTTGGCTCCAAAATATGGCTCAAGCCTCGAAATTAAGATGTTTGGGATATTTCAAAAACTGCAGGGGGGATTGGGATAAATTTGACCAAACGCCGCTTTCAGAACTTGTCATAAGTTGGGTATAAAAAGTCGTAATTTCAAAGGGCGAATACGTGCAGAGAGCCAGAATTTGGCTCCAAAATATGGCTCTGGCCTCGAAATTGGCATGCTTGGGATATTTTGAAAACTACAGGGAGGGGTTTGGGACAAATTTGACCAAACGCTGTTTTTCGTACTTGGCATATGTTGGGTATAAAAAGGCGTAATATCAAACTGCGAATACGTGCAGAGAGCCAGAATTTGGCTCCAAAATATGGCTCAGGCCTTGAAATTGGGATATTTGGGATATTTTGAAAACTGCAGGGGAGTTTGTGCAAAATGTGACTCACTGCCGCTTTCAGGACTTGGCATATGTTGGGCATAAAAAGTAGTAATATCAAACTGCGAATACGTGCAGAGAGCCAGAAATTGGCTCCAAAATATGGCTCAGGCCACGATATTGGGATGTTTGGGATATTTTGAAAACTGCAGTTTGATTTTTGATAAATGTGACCAAACGCCGCTTTCAGTACTTGGCATATGTTGGGTATAAAAAATCGTTATTTCAAACTGCGAATACATGCATAGAGCCAGAATTTGGCTCCAAAATATGGCTCAGGCCTCGAAATTGGGATGTTTAGGATATTTTGAGAACTGAAGGGAGGTTTGGGACAAATGTGACCAAACGCCGCTTTCAGTACTTGACATATGTTGGGCATAAAAAGATTTAATTTAAAACTGCGAATACGTGCAGAGAGCCAGAATTTGGCTCCAAAATATGGCTCAGGCACGGAAATTGGAATGTTTGGGATATTTTGTAAACTGCAGGGAGGTTAGAGACAAATGTGACCAAACGCCGCTTCAGTACTTCGCATATGTTGGGTGTAAAAAGTCGTAATTTCACACGGAGAATACGTGCAGAGAGCCAGAATTTGGCTCTATAATATGGCTCAGGCCACGAAATTAGGATATTTAGGATATTTTGAAAATTGCCGGGGGGATTGGGACAAATGTGACTCACTGCGGCTTTCAGTACTTGGCATATGTTCGGTATAAAAAGTCGTAATATCAAACTGCAAATACGTGAGGAGAGCCATAATTTGGCTCCAAAATATGGTTCAGGCCTCGAAATTTGGAAGTTTGGGATATTTTAAAAACTGCAGGGAGGTTTGGGACAAATCTGACCAAACGCCACTTTCAGTACTTGGCATATGTTAGGTATAAAAAAGTCGCAATTTCAAACTGTGAATACGTGCAGAGAGCCAGAATTTCGCTTCAAAATATTGCTCAGGCCTCGAAATTGGGATGTTTGATAAATTTTGAAAACTGCAGGTGGGATTGGGACAAATGTGTCCAAGCGCCGCTTTCAGGACTTGGCATATGTTGGGTATAAAAAGTCGTAAATTCAAACTGCGAATACCTGCAGAGAGCCAGAATTCGGCTCCAAAATGTGGCTCAGGCCACGAAATTGGGATATTTGGTATATATTGAAAACTGCAGGGAGGTTTGGGCCAAATGTGACCAAACGTTGCTTACAGTACTTGGCATATGTTGGGTATAAAAAGTCGTAATTTAAAACTGCAAATACGTGCACAGAGCTAGAATTTGCCTCCTAAATATGGCTCAGGCCTATAAATATGAATATTTGGGATATTTTGAAAACTGCAGGGGAGTTTGTGCAAAATATGTCTCATTGCCGCTCTCAGTACTTGGCATATGTTAGGTATAAAAAGTCGTAATTTAAAACTGCAAATACGTGCAGAGAGCAAGAATTTGGCTTCAAAATATGGCTCTGGCCTCGAAATTGAGATGTTTGGGATATTTTAAAACTGCAGGGGGGATTGGGACAAATTTGACCAAACGCCACTTTCAGTACTTGGCATATGTTGGGTATATAAAGTCGAAAATTCAAACTGCGAATACGTGCAAAGAGCTTGAATTTGGCTCCAAAATATGGCTCAGGCCTCGAAATTGGGATGTTTGGGAAATTTTGTAAACTGCAGGGAGGTTAGGGACAAATGTGACCAAACGCTGCTTTCAGTACTTGGCATATGTTGGGTATATAAAGTCGTAATTTCAAACTGCGAATACGTGCAGAGAGCGAGAATTTAGCTCCAAAAGATGGCTTAGGCCTCGAAATTGGGATATTTGTGATATTTTGAAAACTGCAGGGGAGTTTGTGCAAAATGTGACTCACTGCCGCTTTCAGTACTTGGCATATGTTGGGTATAAAAAGTCGTAATATCAAACTGCGAATACGTGCAGAGAGCCAGAATTTGGCTCCAAAATATGGCTCAGACCTCGAAACTGGGATATTTGGGATATTTTGAAAACTGCAGGGGAGTTTGTGCAAAATGTGACTCACTGCTGCTTTCAGTACTTGGCATATATTGGGTATAAAAAGTCGTAATTTCAAACTCCGAATACGTGCAGAGAGCTTGAATTTGGCTCCAAAATATGGCTCAGTCCTCGAAATTGGGATGTTTGATATATTTTGAAAACTGCAGAGGGGATTGGGACAAATGTGTCCAAACGCCGCTTTCAGTACTTGACATTAATTGGGTATAAAAAAGTCGCAGTTTCACACTGCGAATACGTTAAGAGAGCCAGAATTTGGCTCCAAAATATGGCTCGGGCCTCGATATTGGGATTTTTGGGATATTTTGAAAACTGCAGGGGAGTTTGTGCAAAATGTGACTCACTGCTGCTTTCAGTACTTGGCATTTATTGGGTATTAAAAAGTCGCAATTTCAAACTGCGAATACGTTCAGAGAGACAGAATTTGGCACCAAAATATGGCTCAGGCCTCGCAATTGGGATGTTTGGGATATTTTGAAAACTGCAGGGGTTTTGGGACAAATATGACCAAACGCCGCTTTCATTACTTGTCATATGTTGGGTATAAAAAGTCGTAATTTAAAACTGCGAATACGTGCAGAGAGCCAGAATTTGGCTCCAAAATATGGCTCAAGCCTCGAAATTAAGATGTTTGGGATATTTTAAAAACTGCAGGGGGGGATTGGGATAAATTTGACCAAACGCCGCTTTCAGAACTTGTCATATGTTGGGTATAAAAAGTCGTAATTTCAAAGGGCGAATACGTGCAGAGAGCCAGAATTTGGCTCCAAAATATGGCTCTGGCCTCGAAATTGGCATGCTTGGGATATTTTGAAAACTACAGGGAGGGGTTTGGGACAAATTTGACCAAACGCTGTTTTTCGTACTTGGCATATGTTGGGTATAAAAAGGCGTAATATCAAACTGCGAATACGTGCAGAGAGCCAGAATTTGGCTCCAAAATATGGCTCAGGTCTTGAAATTGGGATATTTTGAAAACTGCAGGGGAGTTTGTGCAAAATGTGACTCACTGCCGCTTTCAGGACTTTGCATATGTTGGGCATAAAAAGTAGTAATATCAAACTGCGAATACGTGCAGAGAGCCAGAAATTGGCTCCAAAATATGGCTCAGGCCTCGAAATTGGGATGTTTAGGATATTTTGAGAACTGAAGGGAGGTTTGGGACAAATGTGACCAAACGCCGCTTTCAGTACTTGACATATGTTGGGCATAAAAAGATTTAATTTAAAACTGCGAATACGTGCAGAGAGCCAGAATTTGGCTCCAAAATATGGCTCAGGCACGGAAATTGGAATGTTTGGGATATTTTGTAAACTGCAGGGAGGTTAGAGACAAATGTGACCAAACGCCGCTTCAGTACTTCGCATATGTTGGGTGTAAAAAGTCGTAATTTCATACGGAAAATACGTGCAGAGAGCCAGAATTTGGCTCTATAATATGGCTCAGGCCACGAAATTAGGATATTTGGGATATTTTGAAAATTGCCGGGGGGATTGGGACAAATGTGACTCACTGCGGCTTTCAGTACTTGGCATATGTTCGGTATAAAAAGTCGTAATATCAAACTGCAAATACGTGAGGAGAGCCATAATTTGGCTCCAAAATATGGTTCAGGCCTCGAAATTTGGAAGTTTGGGATATTTTGAAAACTGCAGGGAGGTTTGGGACAAATCTGACCAAACGCCACTTTCAGTACATGGCATATGTTAGGTATAAAAAAGTCGCAATTTCAAACTGCGAATACGTGCAGAGAGCCAGAATTTGGCTCCAAAATATGGCTCAGGCACGGAAATTGGAATGTTTGGGATATTTTGTAAACTGCAGGGAGGTTAGAGACAAATGTGACCAAACGCCGCTTCAGTACTTCGCATATGTTGGGTGTAAAAAGTCGTAATTTCATACGGAGAATACGTGCAGAGAGCCAGAATTCGGCTCCAAAATGTGGCTCAGGCCACGAAATTGGGATATTTGGGATATATTGAAAACTGCAGGGAGGTTTGGGCCAAATGTGACCAAACGTTGCTTACAGTACTTGGCATATGTTGGGTATAAAAAGTCGTAATTTAAAACTGCAAATACGTGCACAGAGCTAGAATTTGCCTCCTAAATATGACTCAGGCCTATAAATATGAATATTTGGGATATTTTGAAAACTGCAGGGGAGTTTGTGCAAAATATGTCTCATTGCCGCTCTCAGTACTTGGCATATGTTAGGTATAAAAAGTCGTAATTTAAAACTGCAAATACGTGCAGAGAGCAAGAATTTGGCTTCATAATATGGCTCTGGCCTCGAAATTGAGATGTTTGGGATATTTTAAAACTGCAGGGGGGATTGGGACAAATTTGACCAAACGCCACTTTCAGTACTTGGCATATGTTGGGTATATAAAGTCGAAAATTCAAACTGCGAATACGTGCAAAGAGCTTGAATTTGGCTCCAAAATATGGCTCAGGCCTCGAAATTGGGATGTTTGGGAAATTTTGTAAACTGCAGGGAGGTTAGGGACAAATGTGACCAAACGCTGCTTTCAGTACTTTGCATATGTTGGGTATATAAATTCGTAATTTCAAACTGCGAATACGTGCAGAGAGCGAGAATTTAGCTCCAAAAGATGGCTTAGGCCTCGAAATTGGGATATTTGTGATATTTTGAAAACTGCAGGGGAGTTTGTGCAAAATGTGACTCACTGCCGCTTTCAGTACTTGGCATATGTTGGGTATAAAAAGTCGTAATATCAAACTGCGAATACGTGCAGAGAGCCAGAATTTGGCTCCAAAATATGGCTCAGACCTCGAAACTGGGATATTTGGGATATTTTGAAAACTGCAGGGGAGTTTGTGCAAAATGTGACTCACTGCTGCTTTCAGTACTTGGCATATATTGGGTATAAAAAGTCGTAATTTCAAACTCCGAATACGTGCAGAGAGCCTGAATTTGGCTCCAAAATATGGCTCAGTCCTCGAAATTGGGATGTTTGATATATTTTGAAAACTGCAGAGGGGATTGGGACAAATGTGTCCAAACGCCGCTTTCAGTACTTGACATTAATTGGGTATAAAAAAGTCGCAGTTTCAAACTGCGAATACGTTAAGAGAGCCAGAATTTGGCTCCAAAATATGGCTCGGGCCTCGATATTGGGATTTTTGGGATATTTTGGAAACTGCAGGGGAGTTTGTGCAAAATGTGACTCACTGCTGCTTTCAGTACTTGGCATTTATTGGGTTTTAAAAAGTCGCAATTTCAAACTGCGAATACGTTCAGAGAGACAGAATTTGGCACCAAAATATGGCTCAGGCCTCGCAATTGGGATGTTTGGGATATTTTTAAAACTGCAGGGGTTTTGGGACAAATATGACCAAACGCCGCTTTCAGTACTTGTCATATGTTGGGTATAAAAAGTCGTAATTTATAACTGCGAATACGTGCAGAGAGCCAGAATTTGGCTCCAAAATATGGCTCAAGCCTCAAAATTAAGATGTTTGGGATATTTTAAAAACTGCAGGGGGGATCTTCTTGAGGTTATCTTGAGATGATTTCGGGGCTTTAGTGTCCCCGCGGCCCGGTCCTCGACCAGGCCTCCACCCCCAGGAAGCAGCCCGTGACAGCTGACTAACACCCAGGTACCTATTTTACTGCTAGGTAACAGGGGCATAGGGTGAAAGAAACTCTGCCCATTGTTTCTCGCCGGCGCCTGGGATCGAACCCAGGACCACAGGATCACAAGTCCAGCGTGCTGTCCGCTCGGCCGACCGGCTCCCCTATTGATTGAATTGGGATAAATTTGACCAAACGCCGCTTTCAGAACTTGTCATATGTTGGGTATAAAAAGTCGTAATTTCAAAGGGCGAATACGTGCAGAGAGCCAGAATTTGGCTCCAAAATATGGCTCTGGCCTCGAAATTTGTCGGAAAATCCGACACCATTTAATAATCATACAGATAATAACTGTATTACCAACAAGTTACCCATTGAAACCGTAACTTGTAGTGGAATTACCATCTAAAGAAAACGGGATATCATCACCACATACTATTATAATTCACCACCTATTATGGTGGGAATTATTCTTAAATACATTAGTCTTTGGACTTTACCATCATAAAAACATCTTATATAAATTAACTTAATTATCAATATTAAAGTAGAGTAAATGTGGCCCTTCTATCACTTTCTGAAATGTGGACAATGTAAGCCAGGCGTCAGAGTGGGAAGGAGGGCAGCCATTGTTTATACGAGACCAGAGGCTCACACGGGAGCAAATTCGGCTCCTGTTAAATTTACTTGGACGTAGTGTTATGGAAACTAAAAGTGTACCATTATCAACACGCTGTCTACAAATACAAGTTAAGTGTCTATCCGAAACCCGTTTATCATTCATTTATGGCCATTAATATCAGGATATAGGGTGGCCCGGTTAGATCACGAAATCGCCTCAAACTAAAGGTATTTAAGCCAGGTCTTCATGTTCCATGTACAGTTTTCTCTGATATAGCTTGTCATATATAGGATTCTGGCTTCACAGCTAGCGCACTTTTGACAGGTCAAGACGAGGAAGCAAGATTTGTGCACCAGTTACTGGGTGATATGGAAGCTACCTCAAAGAGGATAATTTGGTGTCTACACCCTAGTTATACCTGGTGGACTAACCTGCTGTACTATAAGATAAGGAACCTCTTCAATGTATGTAGTTAATTCTGCAGTTTGATTGGCTGCATATATATTAATTTAATAACCCCCCTAATGTGTAGAGGATCGATTTGTGAGATTATGAGATTATTGCAGAAATACAGTCCACTTATCATTATACAAATTGCTATCGAAGTATATAAATTAACGTAAATATAAATTCATATAAATTAAATAAATATAAATCTCACAGGTCGGTTCCCACATTATTTGGTCATCTTCGAACCGGATGACGGATTATTTGATCCTTTGAACCCACATTTGGTCATCTTAGTACCGGATGAACCAGTTAACCAGTGGATTCATTAAATATACTAGTGCAGTGTTATTTAAACAAAGCCAGTCAAGACGGCGGCGTTGACTCGTGCGAGTTCACGAGCCCCGCTCAGTTCAGATCTGCCTCATCAGCGGTTTCAGGGACACCCACAGATATTTGGTGGCGTGTTATTTCGTGAAATGACAGCGATAATATAGAAGCCAGCCAAGTTAGTGGCTGTGTCCTCGCAAGATTGTTCACGGATTTCGTGGTGTTACATTTCGCGAGAGATTATCTACGAATTTTGTGGAGTTTATTTCGCGAGGTCACTAATAATATTTAATACTTCTTGATAATATTAGAAGTTTCATAGAGGCTAATTAAGAGGCTATTATCAATAATTGTGTATATTATTTCTCCAAAATAGAGAATTATTTAATATATATTGCACTAGTGATCACAGTATAATATTTACTAATTGCCAACCCACAACAGGGTAGGATAAAACCATTGACTAGTTGAACTATTATTGCTCATCCTAGTCCCATGATTACCATAGTCAGTTGTACTATATTGAATAACCTAACACCATTAATGAATGGTCCAGACCCTATTTTGGGTGTAATTTTTATCAACTCGAGTTGAGTTGTGTATATATAATAATTTACTTATGATCATTACACCTTTGAGTGATTAATTAGTGTCTCTACCATCCTAGGGTGATATAGAAGAGCTAACCTAAAGGTACTTCCAGTGACACTGGTTTATCACTCAAATCATTAGTGTGGATGATTGTATATATATAATGTGTATTAATTTTAAGTGCTAACCTCTAGTAGTGGTAGGATTACAGCCTAGTGAGTGCAGAATTTACCCTAGGCTACCATTAGAGCTTGTTCAGTATTATGAGCAGCCCAAGTACAAGTCCCACAAGGCTTAACCAACTAGCCAGTATGGATAATGCAGGGAGAATGAAAAGAACCCTTGCAGGTCTGAAAGGCCACTTAACAAGACAGATCAAGAAATGTGAAGATTTGTCACAACAATCTCAAGTTGATTATGCTGACCTGGAAAGCTATTATCAAGCAGCTGCAGGTAAATTTGAGCAAATCAAATGCCAAATAGCAACATATGTGGCTGAACTTGCCAACACCAATTTATCAGAAACAGAAATAGACGACATTATGGTTGATCTTGCGAATTATGAAGATCACACTCAGGCCACATTACAGCCTTATGTCAAATTAATTGCCCAGAACAAGGCAGCAACAACAACAACAGTTGCATCTAATACGAGTCAAGCGGAAGCTCGACTCCCTCCAATTAATTTACCCACTTTCTCAGGGAAAGATGAGGAAGATTGGGACGAATTTTGGAACAAATTCGTTGACCTTGTAGACTCAAAACAATCTTTACCAAAGAGTAGTAAATTCTCTTATTTGCAAGGCCAATTATCAGGTGAGGCTAAAACAGTAGTATCCCATCTGAGATTAACTAATGACGGCTATGATCTGGCAGTAAAACTCCTCAAGGATAATTATGCTGATCCAGAAGTAAGAACATCACATTTAGTTCATGAGCTGTTGCATTTACCCCCACCGGAGGCTTCAGCTGATTCACTCCAAGTCTTCAAGCTGGAGGTAGAATCATTGATCAATGCCCTCAGCCTGACAGCAGATACAAACGGGGCTGAGTGGGTCTTGAAAATAATTGTCCAGGAGAAAATACCTAGGGACATATTGAGACAAATGAGTGCTCATTACAATAAAAGCATCTTATCCATGAATGAAATATCTGAAGGTTTAAAGTCAGTAGTTCATCAATTACGAACACATGACAAATTAAAACCACCAAGTAAACCCTCAGAAACCAATAATAGTAAACCACAGAGTACCAAAGGTACTCCAAATCAATCTAGACAATATAATTCAACACCAAAGTGGAACAGTGGCAGTGTGGGCGTATATGCAGTGGGACCCTCCAAGCCTATAGTTACTGTGTCACCCAAGAACGTGACACCAAAGGGTACTGGAAGCTATGGAACATGTTTGTTCTGCAATGAGAAACATTCAATGTACCACTGCCCTAATTTTCCTGATAGTGACGCCCGTGTTGAGCGACTCAAAGATTTGCAACATTGCACGAGGTGCCTCAGGAAACATAACATCAAGGATTGTGAGACCCAATTACACACCTGTAATAGGTGTAACAAAGGTCGACACCATGCAGCATTGTGCAGAGACACCAAAACAACGTCTCCAAACGCCAAGGTGGAAGATAGCATTCCCACCACAGTACAGTACTGCAAGGTGCAACAAACAAACAGTGTCCAATCGGCAAAGTCTAAAGGTAATACGACTTTGCCTACTGCCCAAATTACCATCCTGAATAAGAGGGCCAAGGTCCATACCCGTGGGTTGTTTGACCAAGGATCCCAGAGAACATTTGTCACTAAAAAGTTGGCAGATGAACTACAATTAAGGCCTGTAGCCCAGACGTCATTCAACATCTCAGGGTTTGTAACAGATGCAGGACCTCAAGTCTACCAGGTGGTACAACCATCAGTACGCTTAGGCAGGTACGTCTGTCGAGTACAAGCCATTGTGGTGGACAAAATACCAGTAGACCTACAAGTTCAAGGTCTGAGAGCAACAGCCAAATTCCTGAGAAATAGAGGAATAAAATTGGCAGATAATATTAAGTCTGATCACCTCACCGACTTCGGTCTCCTTGTAGGGACAGACTATTGTCATCGATTCATCGGTAGCCCTACTAAATATCAGGGTATAACCATGTTAAACTCTGCAGGAGGTAAATTACTCTCAGGCCCAGTATCAAGCCTGAGGAGACCTATGCCTGCAGATAAACAATACCAGTAGAAATCTAAATTTGTCAGCTGATTATATTTCTCCAGTAGCATTATACTAAGGAGATTACAGCTGACTATACCAACAGAGATTGATGTTAGTATCATCATTTGAAGCTGGAGATGAGTTCATGAGGCCTCAGTGGCAAATCAGTGAACAGTAGCCTAAAACAGCTACAAGTCACTGCGACCAATATCACTGAACCCACTGCAGTCTCAGAACCATACTTTACTTTAATGATGAGCTATTCAATCTTCTGAATCAATTAACTAAATTAAACCCCAATAAATCTGAAGACTGATTTGATACATTTATTATTTAATCAAGATGTATTCCATGGGCCTCAGTGTTTATATATCAGTGACCAGTTACCTGAAGAAACTTCAAGTTATATCTAATGTCACTGATCTCACTGCAGTCCCTGAATCATACTTGACTGTAGTACTTGATCACATTCAGTCTTCTGGGTTAAATAATAAGTAATTAGGCTTGAATATTAGCCTTTCAAGAGTTGACAGGGAAATGAAATCGCATTAGACTTCTAACCCCTGCAACTCTAGTACGGGACATCCGTCCTGTACGAACAGACACACAAATGTGTGATTACTAACTACTAACATCAAATTAATCTAATAATCCGAAGGAGGAGTATCGGTGTTCGTCTGTTCTAAATAGGACTTCGACCCGTGAGCAGCCCCCTGGGGAATTATGTCGGAAAATCCGACACCATTTAATAATCATACAGATAATACCTGTATTACCAACAAGTTACCCATAGAAACCGTAACTTGTAGTGGAATTACCATCTAAAGAAAACGGGATATCATCACCACATACTATTATAATTCACCACCTATTATGGTGGGAATTATTCTTAAATACATTAGTCTTTGGACTTTACCATCATAAAAACATCTTATATAAATTAACTTAATTATCAATATTAAAGTAGAGTAAATGTGGCCCTTCTATCACTTTCTGAAATGTGGACAATGTAAGCCAGGCGTCAGAGTGGGAAGGAGGGCAGCCATTGTTTATACGAGACCAGAGGCTCACACGGGAGCAAATTCGGCTCCTGTTAAATTTACTTGGACGTAGTGTTATGGAAACTAAAAGTGTACCATTATCAACACGCTGTCTACAAATACAAGTTAAGTGTCTATCCGAAACCCGTTTATCATTCATTTATGGCCATTAATGTCAGGATATAGGGTGACCCGGTTAGATCACGAAATCGCCTCAAACTAAAGGTATTTAAGCCAGGTCTTCATGTTCCATGTACAGTTTTCTCTGATATAGCTTGTCATATATAGGATTCTGGCTTCACAGCTAGCGCACTTTTGACAGGTCAAGACGAGGAAGCAAGATTTGTGCACCAGTTACTGGGTGATATGGAAGCTACCTCAAAGAGGATAATTTGGTGTCTACACCCTAGTTATACCTGGTGGACTAACCTGCTGTACTATAAGATAAGGAACCTCTTCAATGTATGTAGTTAATTCTGCAGTTTGATTGGCTGCATATATATTAATTTAATAACCCCCCTAATGTGTAGAGGATCGATTTGTGAGATTATGAGATTATTGCAGAAATACAGTCCACTTATCATTATACAAATTGCTATCGAAGTATATAAATTAACGTAAATATAAATTCATATAAATTAAATAAATATAAATCTCACAGGTCGGTTCCCACAAAATTAGGATATTTGATATTTTTTGAAAACTGCAGGGGGGATTGGGACAAATGTGTCCAAACGGCGCAATCAGTACTTGGCATTTATTGGGTATAAAAAAGTCGCAATTTTAAACTGCGAATACGTTAGGAGAGCCAGAATTTGGCTCCAAAATATGGCTCGGGCCATGAAATTGGGAAGTTTGGGATATTTTGAAAACTGCAGGGGGGTTTGGGACAAATATGACCAAACGCCGCTTTCATTACTTGGCATATGTTGGGTATAAAAAGTCGTAATATCAAACTGCGAATACGTGCAGAGAGCCTGAATTTGGCTCCAAAATATGGCTCAGATCTCGAAACGGGGATATTTGGGATATTTTGAGAACTGCAGGGGAGTTTGTGCAAAATGTGACTCACTGCCTCTTTCAGTACTTGGCATATGTTGGGTATAAAAAGTCGTAATTTCAAACTGCGAATACGTGCAGAGAGCCAGAATTTGGCTCCAAAATACGGCTCAAGCCTCGAAATTGGGATGTTTGATAAATTTTTGAAAACTGCAGGGGGGATTGGGACAAATGTGTCCAAAGGCTGCATTCAGTACTTGTTATATGTTGGGTATAAAAAAGTCGCAATTTCAAACTGCGAATACGTGCAGAGAGCCAGAATTTGGCTCAAAAATCAGGCTCAGGCCATGAAATTGGGATATTTGGGATATTTTGAAAACTGCAGGGGAGTTTGTGCAAAATTTGACTCACTGCTGCTCTAAGGACTTGGCATATGTTGGGTATAAAAAGTCGTAATATCAAACTGTGAATACGTGCAGAGAGCCAGACGTTGACTCCAAAATATGGCTCAGGCCTCGATATTGGGATGTTTGGGATATTTTGAAAACTGCAGGGGGGATTGGGCCAAATGTGACCAAATGCCGCTTTCAGGACATGGCATATGTTGGGAATAAAAAAGTTGCAATTTTAAACTGTAAATACGTGCAGAGAGCCAGAATTTGGCTCCAAAATATGGCTCCGGCCTCGAAATTGGGATTTTCGGGATATTTTGAAAATTGCAGGGGGGATTGGGACAAATGTGACCAAACGCCGCTTTCAGTTTTTGGCATATGTTGGGTATAAAAAATCGTAATTTCAAACTGCAAATACGTGCAGAGAGCCAGAATTTGGCTCCAAAATATGGCTCAGGCCTCGAAATTGGGATATTTGGGATATTTTGAAAACTGCAGGGGAATTTGTGCAAAATGTGATTTATTGCCGCTTTCCGTACTTGGCATATGTTGGGTATAAAAAGTCGTAATATCAAACTGCGAATGCGTGCAGAGAGCCAGAATTTGGCACCAAAATATGGCTCAGACCTCGAAACTGGGATATTTGGGGTATTTTGAAAACTGCAGGGGAGTTTGTGCAAAATGTGAATCACTGCCGCTTTCAGTACTTTGCATATGTTGGGTATAAAAAGTCGTAAATTCAAACTGCGAATACGTGCAGTGAGCCAGAATTTGGCTCCAAAATATGGTTCAGGCCTCGAAATTCGGATGTTTGATACATTTTGAAAACTGCATGCGGGATTAGAACAAATGTGTCCAAACGCCGTTTTCAGTTCTTGGCATATGTTGGGTATAAAAAAGTCGCAATTTCAAACTGCGAATACGTGTAGAGAGCCAGAATTTGGCTCCAAAATATGGCTCATGCTTCGAAATTGGGATGTTTGATAAATTTTGAAAACTGCATGTGGAATTGGGACAAATGTGTCCAAACGCCGCTTTCAGTACGAAACATATGTTGGGTATAAAAAAACGTAATTTAAAACTGCGAATACGTGCAGAGAACCCGAATTTGGCTCCAAAATATGGATCAGGCCTAAAAATTGGGATGTTTTGATATTTTGAAAACTGCAGGGTGGATTGGGCAAAATGTGATCAAACGCCGCTTTCAGAACTTGGCATATGTTGGGTATAAAAAAGTAGCAATTTTAAACTGCGAATACGTGCAGAGAGCCAGAATTTGGTTCCAAAATATGGCTCAGGCCTCGAAATTGGGATATTTGGGATATTTCGAAAACTGCAGGGGAGTAGCAGCTAAATAAATAAATAAACAGCTAAATAAATTAATAATACACAGTACGTTTATCTAAGATTAGCTAAAGGTTTGTTTTTAGTGGAAGACCCTAATAAGATAATGTGTTTCTATGTAACTTTAAAAGAACATTGATGCTTAACCATAGCCTCATGAGTCGGAGACAAAAATGTATTCCGTTAGGCTATTGCAGTGTTATCAGTCTTGCCTACTCGCTATTGTTGATACAATATGTAATTAATCTCCATTGCAATTTCACCTTTTCCAGTGATTGGTTCCAGTGTTCTTGAAATTCATAATTGTATTTTCCTACTCGATTGTATTTGAAATAAACTGTTTATACTTACCCTGGTGCTACATATCCTTGCTGGTTTGGTACCTTCTTTTGATAATTACTTACTTATACTTGCCCTTAATATATGTAAAAAATATTTTTTCAGGAGTGTGGCACGTGTGGACAAGTGTTGGATCAGAGGAGTCAAGGTAAAGTGCTTATTTAACAACTAGTTTTGGGGAGGAGCGGGTGGAACTAGATGGACGTAGAAAACTTCACATTCTTGTTACACTAACACTGGTTTGTGCCTCGGAGAGGCTGCAGGATCCAGTAAGTTCAGTAGAACTTCGGTTTCAACTCCTTTTGACCATGTCGTAGCTCAGTCGATTACGGCAGCGTCTGGGATGCTCTCGGATGCAGGTTTGAATCCTCGTTCCGGCCCTTGTGGATTTGTACACTCTTGTTAACAGGCTGAGAGCTTTTCTTTCCCATAGATTTATTTATAGAAGAGTTAGCATTAAGTCGGCTGGGTTTATTAACGTATTGTTTTTAGGCCTCATTTAGATTATGCAGTTCAGTTTTGATCGCCATGCTAAACAATGGACATAATTCACTAGAACACGTCAGTTAGGATGACAAAGTTAATCCCGCAAATTATAAAGCTTCCGTATGAAGAGATGTTGGAAAAACCTTAACGTGACATGATTGAAGTGTACAAGTGGATGAATGGGCATAACAAGGGAGTTATTGATAAGGCTTTAAATGAAGATAAGTTTAGATTTAGGAAATACCTGGGTAAATACTGGTTTGGTAACTGGGTTGTGGATTTGTGGAACAAATTACTGGATCATGTGCAGACGACGAGTCACAATAACGTGGCTGAAGTATGTTGACCAGACCACACACTAGAAGGTGAAGGGACGACGACGTTTCGGTCCGTCCTGGACATTCTCCTGTCTATTGTGGATCATATTACTGGATCACTGGATCCATATTACTGGATCATAATAGGCATAGGAATCTTTGATTGGTTGAAGCTTAGGTTAGACGTATATGAATGAGTGTGGGTGGATATAAATAGGTGGTGATACGTGCAGGCCAATAGGCTATCTGCAGTTTCTTGACTTACGTTCTACTAGTTTACACTCAGAACGCGACTATCCAATCAACTTACATCTGTATCCTCAATTGCTGCTAGGTGATCAAGGGCAAACATTTAACCTTGAATGTTTAATACAAACCAAATGATGGGTAGCAAAGATGTGTGGTAAGGTAAAAGCTGGGTGGCGAGGCAAGTTTTGGAGTAGTGAAGACTTAGAATATTGTTCAATGTGGGTGACAAAGACTTGCTGTGAAGAGTAGGTAAAGAATAAATTGAGAGATAGGAGAATTATCTTAAGATTAGACTTGGACTGGCTGGCATATGCATTATATATCATTAATGCATATGCCATGGGGGGGGGGGAGTTTTTCCCCAAAGGCATAAACTGCTAGGTCAGGTCATCCACAAACCCATATCCAATGACTCCAAGGTCATGGGAAGCTTGACCTTCCCATTAAGTTGGAGGATTGTTGGTGGGTTTGTGGATTTGGAATGAGGGAAGAGGCGGGCTGGATGAGGCAGTTTATGTCTTGGGAAATATTTGTAATCATTTTATTTAGAGATGAGTGTGAGCAGAAATGACACGCTATAGTAGTAATTTATAGTGAAGATGATAATGTATTTTCCAAATGAGAAAAAATTATGCGTGGCGAAAACTTAAGTTGAGATAAAAGTATGTTGTCAACAGCTCTACAATAAAAGATTTCGTTGTGGAAGAGATTCCCGCCCGAAAGGTCGGCCATCTTGGCGCGCAGTTTGAACGCTCCTGGCTGGACTTTCTTTCCACACCTCGCCTGGAGCTCATCTTTGAATTCAGCTGGCTTTTTTGGGCCAGTGTGTGCTCACTGCAGCTATCCAGGGGCTCACAGCATCAGGGGAGGCCGGAGCCTCCCTAATGGACGCCATTTTTTGGAGCCAAATTCTGGCTCTATGCACGCATTCGCAGTTTGATATTACGATTTTTTATACCCAAAATATGCCAAGTGCTGAAAGCGGCAATGAGTCACATTTTAAACAAACTCCCCTGCAGTTTTCAAAATATCCCAAACATCCCAATTTCGAGGCCTGAGCCATATTTTGGAGCCAAATTCTGGCTCTCTGCACGTATTCACAGTTTGAAATTGCTACATTTTTATACCCAACATATGCCAAGTACTGAAAGCGGCGTTTGGACACATTTATACCAATCATCCCTGCAGTTTTCAATATATACCAAACATCCCAATTTCGAGGCCTGAGCCATATTTTGGAGCCAAATTCAGGCTCTCTGCACGTATTCGCAGTTTAAAATTACGACTTTTTATACCCAACATATGCCTAGTACTGAAAGCGGCAGTGAGTCACATTTTGAACAAACTCCCCTGCAGTTTTCAAAATATTCCAATTTCGAGGCCTGAGCCATATTTTGGAGCCAAATTCTGGCTCTCTGCACGTATTCGCAGTTTGAAATTACAACTTTTTATACCCAACATATGCCAAGTACTGAATGCGGTGTTTGGTCACATATGTCCCAAACCTCCCTACAGTTTTAAAAATATCCCAAACATCCCAATTTCGAGGCTTGAGCCACATTTTAGAGCCAAATTTAGAATCTCTGCACGTATTCGCAGCTTGATATAACGACTTTTTATACCCAACATATGCCAAGTCCTGAGAGTTGCAGTGAGTCACATTTTGCACAAACTCCCCTGCAGTTTTCGAAATATCCCAAATATCCCAATTTCGAGGCCTGAGCCATTATTTGGAGTCAAATTCAGGCTCTCTGCACGTATTCGCAGTTTGAAATTACGACTTTTTATACCCAACATATGCGAAGTACTGAAAGCAGCATTTGGTCACATTTGTCCCAAATCCCCCTGCAGTTTTCAAAATATCCCAAACATCCCAATTTCGAGGCCTGAGCCATATTTTGGAGCCAAATTTTGGCTCTATTCACGTATTCGCAGTTTGAAATTGCGACTTTTTTATACCCAACATATGCCAAGTACTGAAAGCGGCGTTTGGTCACATTTGTCCCAATCCACCCTGCAGTTTTCAAAATATCCCAAACATCCAAATTTCGAGGCCTGAGCCGTATTTTGAAGCCAAATTCTGGCTCTCTGCACGTATTCGCAGTTTGAAATTACGACTTTTTATACCCAACATATGCCACGTACTGCAAGCGGCGTTTGGTCAAATTTGTCCCAAATCCCTCTGCAGTTTTCAAAATATCCAAAATATGCCAATTTCGAGGCCTGAGCCATGTTTTAGAGCCAAATTTTGGCTCTATGCACGTATTCGCAGTTTTAAATTACGACTTTTTATACCCAACATATGCCTAGTTCTGAAAGCGGCAATGAGTCACATTTTGCACAAACTCCCCTGCAGTTTACGAAATATCCCCAATATCCCAATTTCGAGCCTGAGCCATATTTTGGAGCCGAATTCTGGCTCTCTGCACGTATTCGCAGTTTGAAATTGCGACTTTTTTATACCCAACATATGCCAAGTACTGAAAGCGGCGTTTGGTCACATTTGTCCCAATCCCCCTTGCAGTTTTCAAAATATCCGAAACATCCCAATTTCGAGGCCAGAGTCATATTTTGGAGCCAAATTCTGGCTCTCTGCACGTATTCGCAGTTTGAAATTACGACTTTTTATACCCAACATATGCCAAGTACTGAACGCAGCAGTGAGTCACATTTTGAACAAACTCCCCTGCAGTTTTCAAAATATCCCAAACATCCCAATTTCGAGGCCTGAGCCATATTTTGGTGCCAAATTCTGGCTCTCTGCACGTATTTGCAGTTTGATATTACGACTTTTTATATCCAACATATGCCAAGTACTGAAAGTGGCAGAGAGTCACATTTTGCTCAAACTCCCCTGCAGTTTTCAAAATATCCCAAACATCCCAATTTCGAGGCCTGAGCCATATTTTGGTGCCAAATTCTGGCTCTCTGCACGTATTCGCAGTTTGAAACTACGAATTTTTTATACCCAGCAAATGCGAAGTACTGAAAGCAGCGTTTGGTCACATTTGTCCAAAACCTCCCTGCAGTTTTCAAAATATCCCTTCCATCTTAATATCGAGGCCTGAGCCACATTTTGGAGCCAAATTCTGGCTCTCTGCACGTATTCGCAGTTTATTATTACGACTTTTTATACCCATCATATGCCAAGTACTGAAAGCGGCAGTGAGTCACATTTTGAACAAACTCCCCTGCAGTTTTCAAAATATCATAAATATCCCAATTTCGAGGCTTGATCCATATTTTGGAGCCAAATTCAGGCTGTCTGCACATATTCGCAGTTTGAAATTACGACTTTTTATACCCAACATATGCGAATTACTGAGAGCGGCGTTTGGTCACATTTGTCCCAAACCTTCCTGCAGTTTTCAAAATATCCCAAACATCCCAATTACGAGGCCTGAGCGATATTTTGGAAACAAATTCTGGCTCTCTGCACGTATTAGCAGTTTGAAATTACAACTTTTTTATACCCAACATATGCAGTGTACTGAAAGCGGCGTTTGGTGACATTTGTCCCAAACCTCCCTGCAGTTTTCAAAATATCCCAAACATTCCAATATCGAGGCCTGAGCCATATTTTGGAGCCAAATTCAGGCTCTCTGCACGTATTCTCAGTTTGAAATTACGACTTTTTATACCCAACATATGCCAAGTACTAAAAGTGGCAGTGAGTCACATTTTGCACAAACTCCCCTGCAGTTTTCCAAATATCCCAATTTCGAGGCCTGAGCCATATTTTGGAACCAAAATTTGGCTCTCTGAACGTATTCGCATTTTGAAATTACAACTTTTTATACCCAACATATGCCAAGTACTGAATGCGGCGTTTGGTGACATATGTCCCAAACTTCCATGCAGTTTTCAAAATATCCCAAACATCCCAATTTCGAGGCCTGAGCCACATTTTAGAGCCAAATTTAGGCTCTCTGCACGTATTCGCAGCTTGAAATAACGACTTTTTATACCCAACATATGCGAAGTACCGAAAGCGGCATTTGGTCACATTTGTCCCAAACCGCCCGGCAGTTTTCAAAATATCCCAAACATCCCAATTTTGAGGCCTGAGCCATATTTTGGAGCCAAATTCTGGCTCTCTGCACGTATTCGCAGTTTGAAATTACGACTTTTTATACCCAACATATGCCAAGTCCTGAGAGCGGCAGTGAGTCACATTTTGCACAAACTCCCCTGCAATTTTCGAAATATCCCAAATATCCCAATTTCGAGGCCTGAGCCATATTTTGGAGTCAAATTCAGGCTCTCTGCACGTATTCGCAGTTTGAAATTGCGACTTTTTTATACCCAACATATATGCCATGAACTGAAAGCGGCGTTTGGACACATTTGTCCCAATCCCCCCTGCCGTTTTCAAAATATATCAAACATCCCAATTTCGAGCCCTGAGCCATATTTTAGAGCCAAATTCAGGCTCTCTGCACGTATTCGCAGTTTGAAATTACGACCTTTTATACCCAACAAATGCCAAGTCCTGAAAGCGGCAGTGAGTCACATTTTGCATAAACTCCCCTGCAGTTTTCAAAATATCCCAAATATCCCAATTTCGAGGCCTGAGCCATTTTTTGGAGCCAAATTCTCGCTCTCTGCACGTATTTGCAGTTTGAAATTGCGACTTTTTTATACCCAACATATGCCAAGAACTGAAAGCGGCGTTTGGACACATTTGTCCCAATCCCCCTTGCCGTTTTCAAAATATATCAAACATCCCAATTTCGAGCCCAGAGATATATTTTAGAGCCAAATTCAGGCTCTCTGCACGTATTCGCAGTTTGAAATTACGACTTTTTATACCCAACAAATGCCAAGTACTGAAAGCGACAGTGAGTAACATTTTGCACAAACTCCCCTGCAGTTTTCAAAATATCCCAAATATCCCAATTTCGAGGCCTGAGCCATATTTTGGAGCGAAATTCTGGCTCTCAGCACGTATTGGCAGTTTGAAGTTGCGAATTTTTATACCCAACATATGCCAAATACTGAAAGCAGCAGTGAGTCACATTTTGCACAAACTCCCCTGCAGGTTTCAAAATATCCCAAATACCCCAATTTCGAGGCCTGAGCCATATTTTGGAGCCAAATTCTGGCTCTCTGCACGTATTCGCAGTTTGAAATTACGACTTTTTTATACCCAACATATGCCAAGTACTGAAAGCGGCGTTTGGTCACATTTGTCCCAAACCTCCCTGCAGTCTTCAAAATATCCGAAACATCCCAATTTTGAGGCCAGAGTCATATTTTGGAGCCAAATTCTGGCTCTCTGCACGTATTCGCAGTTTGATATTACGACTTTTTATATCCAACATATGCCAAGTACTGAAAGTGGCAGAGAGTCACATTTTGCACAAACTCCCCTGCAGTTTTCGAAATATCCCAAATATCCCAATTTCGAGGCCTGAGCCATTATTTGGAGTCAAATTCAGGCTCTCTGCACGTATTCGCAGTTTGAAATTACGACTTTTTATACCCAACATATGCCACGTACAGCAAGCGGCGTTTGGTCATATTTGTCCCAATCCCCCCTGCAGTTTTCAAAATATCCGAAACATGCCAATTTCGAGACCTGAGCCATATTTTGGAGCAAAATTTTGGCTCTATTCACGTATTCGCAGTTTGAAATTGCGACTTTTTTATACCCAACATATGCCAAGTACTGAAAGCGGCGTTTGGTCACATTTGTCCCAATCCCCCCTGCAGTTTTCAAAATATCCGAAACATCCCAATTTCGATGCCTGAGCCATATTTTGGAGCCAAATTCTGGCTCTCTGCACGTATTCGCAGTTTGAAATTACGACTTTTTATACCCAACATATGCCAAGTACTGAAAGCGGCAGAGTCACATTTTGCACAAACTCCCCTGCAGTTTTCAAAATATCCCAAACATCCTAATTTCGAGGCCTGAGCCATATTTTGGAGCCAAATTCTTGGTCTCTGCACGTATTCGCAGTTTGAAATTACGACTTTTTATACCCAACATATGCCACGTACAGCAAGCGGCGTTTGGTCATATTTGTCCCAAACCCCTCTGCAGTTTTCAAAATATTCAAAACATGCCAATTTCGAGGCCTGAGCCATGTTTTAGAGCCAAATTTTGGCTCTATGCATGTATTCGCAGTTTTAAATTACGACTTTTTATACCCAACATATGCCTAGTCCTGAAAGCGGCAATGAGTCACATTTTGCACAAACTCCCCTGCAGTTTTCGAAATATCCCAAATATCCCAATTTCGAGGCCTGAGCCATATTTTGGAGCCGAATTCTGGCTCTCTGCACGTATTCGCAGTTTGAAATTGCGACTTTTTTATACCCAACATATGCCAAGTACTGAAAGCGGCGTTTGGTCACATTTGACCCAAACCTCCCTGCAGTTTTCAAAATATCCCAAACATTCCAATATCGAGGCCTGAGCCATATTTTGGAGCCAAATTCAGGCTCTCTGCACGTATTCTCAGTTTGAAATTACGACTTTTTATACCCAACATATGCCAAGTACTGAAAGTGGCAGTGAGTCACATTTTGCACAAACTCCCCTGCAGTTTTCAAAATACCCCAATTTCGAGGCCTGAGCCATGTTTTGGAGCCAAAATTTGGCTCTCTGCACGTATTCGCAGTTTGAATTTATGACTTTTTATACCCAACATATGCGAAGTACCGAAAGCGGCATTTGGTCACATTTGTCCCAAAACCCCCTGCAGTTTTCAAAATATCCCAAATATCCCAATTTCGAGGCCTGAGCAATATTTTGGAGCCGAATTCAGGCTCTCTGCACGTATTCGCAGTTTGAAATTGCGACTTTTTTAAACCCATCATATGCCAATTACTGAAAGCGGCATTTGGTCACATTTGTCCCAATCCCTCTGCAGTTTTCAAAATATCCCAAACATCCCAATTTCGAGGCCTGAGCCATATTTTGGGGCCACATTCTGGCTCTATACACGTATTCGCAGTTTGAAATTACGACTTTTTATACCCAACATATGCTAAGTCCTGAAAGCGGCAGTGAGTCACATTTTGCACAAACTCCCCTGCAGTTTTCGAAATATCCCAAATATCCCAATTTCGAGGCCTGAGCCATGTTTTGGAGCCAAATTCTGGCTCTCTGCACGTATTCGCAGTTTGAAATTACGAATTTTTTATACCCAACATATGCCAAGTACTGAAAGCGGCGCTTGGTCACATTTGTCCCAAACCTCCCTGCAGTCTTCAAAATATCCCAAACATCCCAATTTCGAGGCCTGAGCCATATTTTGGAGCCACATTCTGGCTCTCTGCACGTATTCGCAGTTTGATATTACGACTTTTTATATCCAACATATGCCAAGTACTGAAAGTGGCAGAGAGTCACATTTTGCAAAAACTCCCCTGCAGTTTTCAAAATATCCCAAACATCCCAATTTCGAGGCCTGAGCCATATTTTGGTGCCAAATTCTGGCTCTCTGCACGTATTCGCAGTTTGAAAATACGAATTTTTTATACCCAGCAAATGCGAAGTACTGAAAGCAGCGTTTGGTCACATTTGTCCCAATTCTCCCTGCAGTTTTCAAAATATCCCTACCATCTTAATATCGAGGCCTGAGCCATATTTTGGAGCCAAATTCTGGCTCTCTGCACGTATTCGCAGTTTAATATTACGACTTTTTATACCCATCATACGCCAAGTACTGAAAGCGGCAGTGAGTCACATTTTGCACAAACTCCCCTGCAGTTTTCAAAATATCCCAAATATGCCAATTTCGAGGCTTGATCCATATTTTGGAGCCAAATTCAGGCTGTCTGCACATATTCGCAGTTTGAAATTACGACTTTTCATACCCAACATATGCGAATTACTGAGAGCGGCGTTTGGTCACATTTGTCCCAAACCTCCCTGCAGTTTTCAAAATATCCCAAACATCCCAATTTCGAGGCCTGAGCGATATTTTGGAGACAAATTGTGTCTCGCTGCACGTATTCGCAGTTTGAAATTACTACTTTTTTATACCCAACATATGCCAAGTACTGAAAGCGGCGTTTGGTCACATTTGTCCCAAACCTCTCTGCAATTTTCAAAATATCCCGAACATCACAATTTCGAGGCCTGAGCCATATTTTGGAGCCAAATTCTGGCTCTCTGCACGTATTCGCAGTTTGAAATTACTACTTTTTTATACCCAACATAAGCAAAGTACTGAAAGCGGCGTTTGGTGACATTTTTCCCAAACCTTCCTGCAGTTTTCAAAATATCCCAAACATTCCAATATCGAGGCCTGAGCCATATTTTGGAGCCAAATTCAGGCTCTCTGCACGTATTCTCAGTTTGAAATTACGACTTTTTATACCCAACATATGCCAAGTACTGAAAGTGGCAGTGAGTCACATTTTGCACACACTCCCCTATAGTTTTCAAAATATCCCAATTTCGAGGCCTGAGCCATATTTTGGAGCCAAAATTTGGCTCTCTGCACGTATTCGCAGTTTGAAATTACAACTTTTTATACCCAACATATGCCACGTACTGAATGCGGCGTTTGGTGACATATGTCCCAAACTTCCATGCAGTTTTCAAAATATCCCAAACATCCCAATTTCGAGGCCTGAACCACATTTTAGAGCCAAATTTAGGCTCTCTGCACGTATTCGCCGCTTGAAATAACGACTTTTTATACCCAACATATGCCAAGTACTGAAAAAGGCAGTGAGTCACATTTTGCACAAACTCCCCTGCAGTTTTCAAAATATCGCAAATATCCCAATTTCGAGGCCTGAGCCATTTTTTGGAGTTAAATTCTGGCTCTCTGCACGTATTCCCAGTTTGAAATTGCGACTTTTTATACCCAACATATGCGAAGTACCGAAAGCGGCATTTGGTCACATTTGTCCCAAACCCCCCTGCAGTTTTCAAAATATCCCAAACATCCTAATTTTGAGGCCTGAGCCATATTTTGGAGCCAAATTCTGGCTCTCTGCACGTATTCGCAGTTTGAAATTACGACTTTTTTATACCCAACATATGCCAAGTCCTGAAAGCGGCAGTGAGTCACATTTTGCATAAACTCCCCTGCAGTTTACAAAATATCCCAAATATCCCAATTTCGAGGCCTGAGCCATTTTTTGGAGCCAAATTCTGGCTCTCTGCACGTATTTACAGTTTGAAATTGCGACTTTTTTATACCCAACATATGCCAAGAACTGAATGCGGCGTTTGGACACATTTGTCCCAATCCCCCCTGCCGTTTTCAAAATATATCAAACATCCCAATTTCGAGCCCTGAGCCATATTTTAGAGCCAAATTCAGGCTCTCTGCACGTATTCGCAGTTTGAAATTACGACTTTTTATACCCAACAAATGCCAAGTACTGAAAGCGGCAGTGAGTGACATTTTTCACAAACTCCCCTGCAGTTTTCAAAATATCCCAAATATCCCAATTTCGAGGCCTGAACCATATTTTCGAGCCAAATTCTGGCTCTCAGCACGTATTGGCAGTTTGAAATTGCGAATTTTTATACCCAACATATGCCGAGCACTGAAAGCAGCAGTGAGTCACATTTTGCACAAACTCCCCTGCAGGTTTCAAAATATCCAAAATTCCCCAATTTCGAGGCCTGAGCCATATTTTGGAGCCAAATTCTGGCTCTCTGCACGTTTTCGCAATTTGAAATTACGACTTTTTTATACCCAACATATGCCAAGTATTGAAAGCGGCGTTTGGTCACATTTGTCCCAAACCTCCCTGCAGTCTTCAAAATATCCGAAACATCCCAATTTTGAGGCCAGAGTCATATTTTGGAGCCAAATTCTGGCTCTCTGCACGTATTCGCAGTTTAATATTACGAATTTTTATACCCATCATACGCCAAGTACTGAAAGCAGCAGTGAGTCACATTTTGCACAAACTCCCCTGCAATTTTCAAAATATCCCAAATATCCCAATTTCGAGGCGCGAGCCATATTTTGGAGCCAAATTCAGGCTGTCTGCACGTATTCGCAGTTTGAAATTACTACTTTTTATACCCAACATATGCGAATTACTGAGAGCGGCGTTTGGTCACATTTGTCCCAAACCTCCCTGCAGTTTTCAAAATATCCCAAACATCACAATTTCGAAGCCTGAGCTTTATTTTGGAGACAAATTGTGTGTCTCTGCACGTATTCGCAGTTTGAAATTACTACTTTTTTATACCCAACATATGCAAAGTACTGAAAGCGGCGTTTGGTCACATTTGTCCCAAACCTCCCTGCAGTTTTCAAAATATCCCAAACATTCCAATATCGAGGCCTGAGCCATATTTTGGAGCCAAATTCAGGCTCTCTGCACGTATTCTCAGTTTGAAATTACGAATTTTATACCGAACATATGCCAAGTACTGAAAGCGGCAGTGAGTCACATTTTGCACAAACTCCCCTGCAGTTTTCAAAATATCCCAATTTCGAGGCCTGATCCATATTTTGGAGCCAAATTCTGGCTCTCTGCACGTATTCGCAGTTTGAAATTACAACTTTTTATACCCAACATATGCGAAGTACTGAAATCATCGTTTGGTCACATTTGTCACAAACCTCCCTCCAGTTTTCAAAATATCCCAAACATCCCAATATCGAGGCCTGAGCCATATTTTGTAGCCAAATTCTGGCTCTATGCACGTAATCGCAGTTTGATATTACGACTTTTTATACCCAACATATTCCAAGTCCTGAAAGCGGCAGTGAGTCACATTTTGCACAAACTCCCCTGCAGTTCTCGAAATATCCCAAATATCCCAATTTCGAGGCCTGAGCTATATTTTGGAGCCAAATTCTGGCTCCCTGCATGTATTCGCAGTTTTAAGTTACGACTTTTTATACCCAACATATGCCAAGTACTGAAAGCGGCGTTTGGTCACATTTGTCCCAAACCTCTCTCCAGTTTTCAAAATATCCCAAACATCCCAATTTCTAGGCCTGAGCCAAATTTTGGAGCCAAATTCTGGCTCTATGCACGTATTCGCAGTTTGATATTACGACTTTTTATACCCAACATATGCCAAGTCCTGAAAGAGGCAGCGAGTCACATTTTGCACAAACTCCCCTGCAGTTTTTGAAATATCCCAAATATCCCAATTTCGAGGCCTGAGCCATATTTTGGAGCAAAATTCTGGAACTCTTCACGTATTCACAGTTTGATAATACGACTTTTTATACCCAACATATGCAAAGTACTGGACGCAGCAGTGAGACACATTTTGCACAAACTTCCCTGCAGTTTTCAAAATATCCCAAACATCCCAATTTCGAGACCTGAGCCATATTTTGGACCCAAATTCTGGCTCTCTGCACGTATTCGCAGTTTGAAATTATGACTTTTTTATACCCAACATATGCGAAGTACTGAAAGCGGCGTTTGGCCACATTTGTCCCAAACCTTCCTGCAGTTATCAAAATATCCCAAACAACCCATTATCGAGGCCTGAGCCATATTTTGGAGCCAAATTCTGGCTCTCTGCACGTATTCGCAGTTTAAAATTACGACTTTTTATACCCATCATATGCCAAGTACTGAAAGCGGCGTTTGGTCATATTTGTCCCAAACTCCCCTGCAGTTTTAAAAATATCCCAAACATCCCAATTTCGAGGCCTGAGCTATATTTTGGAGCCAAATTCAGGCTCTCTGCACGTATTCGCAGTTTGAAATTATGACTTTTTATACCCAACATATGCCAAGTACTGAAAGCGGCGTTTGGTCATATTTGTCCCAAAGTCCCCTGCAGTTTTCAAAATATCCCAAACATCCCAATTTCGAGGCCTGAGCCATATTTTGGAGCCAATTTCTGGCTCTCTGCACGTATTCGTAGTTTGAAATTACCACCTTTTATACCCAACATATGCAAAGTCCTGAAAGCGGCAGTGAGTCACATTTTTCACAAACTCCCCTGCAGTTTTCGAAATATCCTAAATATCCCAAAATTTCGAGGCATGAGCCATATTTTGGAGCCAAATTCTAGCTCTCTGCATATATTCGAAGTTTGAAATTACATCTTTTTATACCCAACATATGCCAAGTACTGAAAGCGGCGTTTGGTCTCATTTGTACCAAACCACCCTGCAGTTTTCAAAATATCCCAAATATCCCAATTTCGAGGCCTGAGCCATATTTTGGAGCCAAATTCTGGCTCTCTGCATATATTCGCAGTTTGATATTACAAATTTTTATACCCAACATATGCCAAGTACTGAAAGCGACAGTGAGGCACATTTTGCACAAACTCCTCTGCAGTTTTCAAAATATCCCAAACATCCCAATTTCGAGGATTGTGCAATATTTTGGAGCCAAATTCTGGCTCTCTGCACGTATTTGCAGTTTTAAATTACGACTTTTTATTCCCAACATATGCCAAGTCCTGAAAGCGGCAATTAGTCACATTTTGCACAAACTCCCCTGCAGTGTTCAAAATATCCCAAACATCCCAATTTTGTGGCCTGAGCCATATTTTGGAGCCAAATTCTGGCTCTCTGCACGTATTCGCAGTTTTAAGTTACGGCTTTTTATACCCAACATACGCCAAGTACTGAAATCGGCGTTTGGTCACATTTGTCGCAAACCTCCCTCCAGTTTTCAAAATATCCCAAACATCCCAATATCTAGGCCTGAGCTATATTTTGGAGCCAAATTCAGGCCTTATGCACGTAATCCCAGTTTGATATTTCGACTTTTTATACTCAACATATGCCAAGTCCTGTAAGCAGCAGTGAGTCACATTTTGCACAAACTTCCCTGCAGTTTTCAAAAGATCCCAAACAACCCAATATCGAGGCCTGAGCCATATTTTGGAGCCTAATTCTGGCTCTCGGCACGTATTCGCAGTTTGAAATTACGACTTTTTATACCCATCATATGCCAAGTACTGAAAGCAGCGTTTGGTCATAATTGTCCCAAACTCCCCTGCAATTTTCAAAATATCCCAAACATCCCAATTTCGAGGCCTGAACCATATTTTGGAGCCAAATTCAGGCTCTCTGCACGTATTCGCAGTTTGAAATTACCACCTTTTATACCCAACATATGCCAAGTCCTGAAAGCGGCAGTGAGCCACATTTTTCACAAACTCCCCTGCAGTTTTCGAAATATCCTAAATATCGCAAAATTTCGAGGCATGAGCCATATTTTGGAGCCAAATTCTAGCTCTCTGCAAGTTTTCGCAGTTTGAAATTACGACGTTTTATACCCAACATATGCGAAGTACTGAAAGCGTCGTTTGGTCACATTTGTCCCAAACCTCCCTCCAGTTTTCAAAATATCCCAAATATCCCAATTTCGAGGCCTGAGCCATATTTTGGAGCCAAATTCTGGCTCTATGAACGTAATCCCAGTTTGATATTTCGAATTTTTATACCCAACATATGCCATGTCCTGTAAGCGGCAGTGATTCACATTTTGCACAAACTCCCCTGCAGTTCTCGAAATATCCCAAATATCCCAATTTCGAGGCCTGAACCATATTTTGGAGCCAAATTCTGGCTCTCTGCACGTATTCGCAGTTTTAAGTTACGACTTTTTATGCCCAACATATGCTAAGTACTGAAAGCGGCTTTTGGCCACATTTGTCCCAAACCTTCCTGCAGTTATCAAAATATCCCAAACAACCCCATATCGAGGCCTGAGCCATATTTTGGAGCCAAATTCTGGCTCTCTGCACGTATTCGCAGTTTGAAATTACCACCTTTTATACCCAACATATGCCAAGTCCTGAAAGCGGCAGTGAGTCACATTTTGCACAAACTCCCCTCCAGTTTTCAAAATACCCCAAATATCCCAATTTCGAGGCCTGAGCCATATTTTGGAGCCAAATTCTGGCTCTCTGCATGTATTCGAAGTTTGAAATTACATCTTTTTATACCCAACATATGCCAAGTACTGAAAGCGGCGTTTGGTCACATTTGTACCAAACCACCCTGCAGTTTTCAAAATATCCCAATTTCGAGGCCTGAGCCATATTTTGGAGCCAAATTCTGGCTCTCTGCATATATTCGCAGTTTGATATTACAAATTTTTATACCCAACATATGCCAAGTACTGAAAGCGACAGTGAGGCACATTTTGCACAAACTCCTCTGCAGTTTTCAAAATATCCCAAACATCCCAATTTCGAGGATTGTGCAATATTTTGGAGCCAAATTCTGGCTCTCTGCACGTATTTGCAGTTTTAAATTACGACTTTTTATTCCCAACATATGCCAAGTCCTGAAAGCGGCAATTAGTCACATTTTGCACAAACTCCCCTGCAGTGTTCAAAATATCCCAAACATCCCAATTTTGTGGCCTGAGCCATATTTTGGAGCCAAATTCTGGCTCTCTGCACGTATTCGCAGTTTTAAGTTACGGCTTTTTATACCCAACATACGCCAAGTACTGAAATCGGCGTTTGGTCACATTTGTCGCAAACCTCCCTCCAGTTTTCAAAATATCCCAAACATCCCAATATCTAGGCCTGAGCTATATTTTGGAGCCAAATTCAGGCTCTATGCACGTAATCCCAGTTTGATATTTCGACTTTTTATACTCAACATATGCCAAACCTGTAAGCAGCAGTGAGTCACATTTTGCACAAACTTCCCTGCAGTTTTCAAAAGATCCCAAACAACCCAATATCGAGGCCTGAGCCATATTTTGGAGCCTAATTCTGGCTCTCGGCACGTATTCGCAGTTTGAAATTACGACTTTTTATACCCATCATATGCCAAGTACTGAAAGCAGCGTTTGGTCATAATTGTCCCAAACTCCCCTGCAATTTTCAAAATATCCCAAACATCCCAATTTCGAGGCCTGAGCCATATTTTGGAGCCAAATTCAGGCTCTCTGCACGTATTCGCAGTTTGAAATTACGACTTTTTATACCCATCATATGCCAAGTACTGAAAGCAGCGTTTGGTCATAATTGTCCCAAACTCCCCTGCAATTTTCAAAATATCCCAAATATCCCTATTTTGAGGCCTGAGCCATATTTTGGAGCCAAATTCTGGCTCTCTACATGTATTCGCAGTTTGATATTACAAGTTTTTATACCCAACATATGCCAAGTACTGAAAGCGGTAGTGAGTCACATTTTGCACAAACTCCCCTGCAGTTTTCAAAATATCCCAAACATCCCAATTTGGAGGATTGTGCAATATTTTGGAGCCAAATTCTGGCTCTTTGCACGTATTCGCAGTTTTATATTACTACTTTTTATTCCCAACATATGCCAAGTCCTGAAAGCGGCAATTAGTCACATTTTGCACAAACTCCCCTGCAGTGTTCAAAATATCCCAAACAACCGAATTTCGAGGCCTGAGCCATATTTTGGAGCCAAATTCTGGCTCTCTGCACGTATTCGCAGTTTTAAGTTACGACTTTTTATACCCAACATATGCCAAGTACTGAAATCGGCGTTTGGTCACATTTGTCACAAACCTCCCTCCAGTTTTCAAAATATCCCAAACATCCCAATATCGAGGCCTGAGCCATATTTTGGAGCCAAATTCTGGCTCTATGCACGTAATCGCAGTTTAATATTACGACTTTTTATACCCAACATATTCCAAGTCCTGAAAGCGGCAGTGAGTCACATTTTGCACAAACTCCCCTGCAGTTTTTGAAATATCCCAAATATCCCAATTTCGAGGCCTGTGCCATATTTTGGAGCCAAATTCTGGCACTCTTCACGTATTCACAGTTTGATAATACGACTTTTTATACCCAACATATGCAAAGTACTGGACGCAGCAGTGAGACACATTTTGCACAAACTTCCCTGCAGTTTTCAAAATATCCCAAACATCCCAATTTCAAGACCTGAGCCATATTTTGGACCCAAATTCTGGCTATTTGCACGTATTCGCAGTTTGAAATTACGACTTTTTATACCCATCATATGCCGAGTACTGAAAGCGTCGTTTGGTCATATTTGTCCCAAACTCCCCTGCAGTTTTCAAAATATCCCAATCATCCCAATTTCAAGGCCTGTGCCATATTTTGGAGCCAAATTCAGGCTCTCTGCACGTATTCGCAGTTTGAAATTACGACTTTTTATACCCAACATATGCCAAGTACTGAAAGCGGCGTTTGGTCATATTTGTCCCAAAGTCCCCTGCAGTTTTCAAAATATCCCAAACATCCCAATTTCGAGGCCTGAGCCATATTTAGGAGCCAAATTCTTGCTCTCTGCACGTATTCGCAGTTTGAAATTACCACCTTTTATACCCAACATATGCCAAGTCCTGAAAGCGGCAGTGAGTCACATTTTTCACAACCTCCCCTGCAGTTTTCGAAATATCCTAAATATCCAAAAATTTCGAGGCATGAGCCATATTTTGGAGCCAAATTCTAGCTCTCTGTAAGTATTCGCAGTTTGAAATTACGACTTTTTATTCCCAACATATGCGAAGTACTGAAAGCGGCGTTTGGTCACATTTGTCCCAAACCTCCATCCAGTTTTCAAAATATCCCAAATATCCCAATTTCGAGGCCTGAGCCATATTTTGGAGCCAAATTCTGGCTCTCTACATGTATTCGCAGTTTGATATTACAAGTTTTTATACCCAACATATGCCAAGTACTGTAGGCTGTAGTGAGTCACATTTTGCACAAACTCCCCTGCAGTTTTCAAAATATCCCAAACATCCCAATTTCGAGGATTGTGCAATATTTTGGAGCCAAATTCTGGCTCTTTGCACGTATTCGCAGTTTTATATTACTACTTTTTATTCCCAACATATGCCAAGTCCTGAAAGCGGCAATTAGTCACATTTTGCACAAACTCCCCTGCAGTGTTCAAAATATCCCAAACAACCGAATTTCGAGGCCTGAGCCATATTTTGGAGCCAAATTCTGGCTCTCTGCACGTATTCGCAGTTTTAAGTTACGACTTTTTATACCCAACATATGCCAAGTCCTGAAAGCGGCAGTGAGTCACATTTTGCCCAAACTCCCCTCCAGTTTTCAAAATATCGCAAATATCCCAATTTCGAGGCCTGAGCCATATTTTATAGCCAAGTTCTGGCTCTCTGCACGTATTCGCAGTTAGAAATTACATCTTTTTATACCCAACATATGCCAAGTACTGAAAGCGGCGTTTGGTCACATTTGTCCCAAACCTCCCCGCAGTTTTCAAAATATCCCAAATATCCCAATTTCGAGGCCTGAGCCATATTTTGGAGCCAAATTCTGGCTCTCTGCATGTATTCGCAGTTTGATATTACGAATTTTTATACCCAACATATTCCAAGTTCTGAAAGCGACAGTGAGTCACATTTTGAACAAACTCTCCAGCAGTTTTCAAAATATCCTAAACATCCCAATTTCGAGGCCTGAGCAATATTTTGGAGCCAAATTCTGGCTCTCTGCACGTATTCGCAGTTTGAAATTACCACCTTTTATACCCAACATATGCCAAGTCCTGAAAGCGGCAGTGAGTCACATTTTTCACAAACTCCCCTGCAGTTTTCGAAATATCCTAAATATCCCAAAATTTCGAGGCATGAGCCATATTTTCGAGTCAAATTCTAGCTCTCTGCAAGTATTCGCAGTTTGAAATTACGACTTTTTATACCCAACATATGCGAAGTACTGAAAGCGGCGTTTGGTCACATTTGTCCCAAACCTCCATCCAGTTTTCAAAATATCCCAAATATCCCAATTTCGAGGCCTGAGCCATATTTTGGAGCCAAATTCTGGCTCTGCATGTATTCGCAGTTTGAAATTACATCTTTTTATACCCAACATATGCCAAGTACTGAAAGTTGCGTTTGGTCACATTTGTACCAAACCACCCCGCAGTTTTCAAAATATCCCAAATATCCCAATTTCGAGGCCTGAGCCATATTTTAGAGCCAAATTCTGGCTCTCTGCATGTATTCGCAGTTTGATATTACGAATTTTTATACCCAACATATGCCAAGTACTGAAAGCGACAGTGAGTCACATTTTGCACAAACTCCCCTGCAGTTTTCAAAATATCCTAAACATCCCAATTTCGAGGCCTGATCAATATTTTGGAGCCAAATTCTGGCTCTCTGCCTGTATTCGCAGTTTGAAATTACGACTTTTTTATACCCAACATATGCCAAGTGCTGAAAGCGGCGTTTGGTCACATTTGTCCCAAACCTCCCTCCAGTTTTGAAAATATCCCAAACATCCCAATTTCGAGGCGTGAGCCATATTTTGGAGCCAAATTCTGGCTCTCTACATGTATTCGCAGCTTAATATTACAAGGTTTTATACCCAACATATGCCAAGTACTGAAAGCGGTAATGAGTCAAATTTTGCACAAACTCCCCTGCAGTTTTCAAAATATCCCAAACATCCCAATTTCGAGGATTGTGCAAAATTTTGGAGCCAAATTCAGGCTCTCTGCACGTATTCGCAGTTTTAAATTACGACTTTTTATTCCCAACAGATGCCAAGTCCTGAAAGCGGCAATTAGTCACATTTTGCACGAACTCCCCTGCAGTGTTCAAAATATCCCAAAGATCCCAATTTCGAGGCCTGAGCCATATTTTAGAGCCAAATTCTGGCTCTCTGCACTATTCGCAGTTTTAAGCTACGACATTTATACCCAACATATGCCAAGTAATGAATTCGGCGTTTGGTCACATTTGTCGCAAACCTCCCTCCAGTTTTCAAAATATCCCAAACATCCCAATTTCTAAGCCTGAGCCTAATTTTGGAGCCAAATTCTGGCTCTATGCACGTAATCGCAGTTAGATATTACGACTTTTTATACCTAACATATGCCAAGTCCTGAAAGCGGCAGTGAGTCACATTTTGCACAAACTCCCCTGCAGTTCTCGAAATATCCCAAATATCCCAATTTCGCGGCCTGAGCCATATTTTGGAGCCAAATTCTGGCTCTCTGCACGTATTCGCAGTTTTAAGTTACGACTTTTTATACCCAACATATTCCAAGTACTGAAAGTGGCGTTTGGTAATATTTGTCCCAAACTCCCCTGCAGTTTTCAAAATATCCCAAACATCCCAATTTCGAGGACTGAGCCATATTTTGGAGCCACATTCTGGGTCTATGCATGTATTCGCAGTTTGATAGTACGAATTTTTATACCCAACATATGCCAAGTCCTGAAAGCGGCAGTGAGTCACATTTTGCCCAAACTCCCCTCCAGTTTTCAAAATATCGCAAATATCCCAATTTCGAGGCCTGAGCCATATTTTATAGCCAAGTTCTGGCTCTCTGCACGTATTCGCAGTTAGAAATTACATCTTTTTATACCCAACATATGCCAAGTACTGAAAGCGGCGTTTGGTCACATTTGTCCCAAACCTCCCCGCAGTTTTCAAAATATCCCAAATATCCCAATTTCGAGGTCTGAGCCATATTTTGGAGCCAAATTCTGGCTCTCTGCATGTATTCGCAGTTTGATATTACGAATTTTTATACCCAACATATTCCAAGTTCTGAAAGCGACAGTGAGTCACATTTTGCACAAACTCTCCAGTAGTTTTCAAAATATCCTAAACATCCCAATTTCGAGGCCTGAGCAATATTTTGGAGCCAAATTCTGGCTCTCTGCACGTATTCGCAGTTTGAAATTACCACCTTTTATACCCAACATATGCCAAGTCCTGAAAGCGGCAGTGAGTCACATTTTTCACAAACTCCCCTGCAGTTTTCGAAATATCCTAAATATCCCAAAATTTCGAGGCATGAGCCATATTTTGGAGCCAAATTCTAGCTCTCTGCAAGTATTCGCAGTTTGAAATTACGACTTTTTATACCCAACATATGCGAAGTACTGAAAGCGGCGTTTGGTCACATTTGTCCCAAACCTCCCTCCAGTTTTCAAAATATCCCAAATATCACAATTTCGAGGCCTGAGCCATATTTTGGAGCCAAATTCTGGCTCTCTGCATGTATTCGCAGTTTGAAATTACATCTTTTTATACCCAACATATGCCAAGTACTGAAAGCGGCGTTTGGTCACATTTGTCCCAAACCTCCCTACAGTTTTCAAAATATCCCAAATATTCCAATTACGAGGCCTGAGCCATATTTTGGAGCCAAATTCAGGCTCTCTGCACGTATTCGCAGTTTGAAATTACGACTTTTTATACCCAACATATGCCAAGTACTGAAAGCGGCGTTTGGTCATATTTGTCCCAAAGTCCCCTGCAGTTTTCAAAATATCCCAAACATCCCAATTTCGAGGCCTGAGCCATATTTTGGAGCCAAATTCTGGCTCTCTACATGTATTCGCAGTTGGTATTACAAGTTTTTATACCCAACATATGCCAAGTACTGAAAGCTGTAGTGAGTCACATTTTGCACAAACTCCCCTGCAGTTTTCAAAATATCCCAAACATCCCAATTTCGAGGATTGTGCAATATTTTGGAGCCAAATTCTGGCTCTCTGCACGTATTAGCAGTTTTAGGTTACGACTTTTTATACCCAACATATGCCAAGTACTGAAATCGGCGTTTGGTCACATTTGTCGCAAACCTCCCTCCAGTTTTCAAAATATCCCAAACATCCCAATATCTAGGCCTGAGCCATATTTTGGAGCCAAATTCTGGCTCTATGCACGTAATCCCAGTTTGATATTTCGACTTTTTATACCCAACATATGCCAAGTCCTGTAAGCTGCAGTGAGTCACATTTTGCACAAACTCCCCTGCAGTTCTCGAAATATCCCAAATATCCCAATTTCGAGGCCTGAACCATATTTTGGAGCCAAATTCTGGCTCTCTGCACGTATTCGCAGTTTTAAGTTACGACTTTTTATACCCAACATATGCTAAGTACTGAAAGCGGCGTTTGGTCACATTTGTCCCAAACCTCTCTCCAGTTTTCAAAATATCCCAAACATCCCAATTTCTAGGCCTGAGCCATATTTTGGAGCCAAATTCTGGCACTCTGCACGTATTCGCAGTTTGATATTACGAATTTTTATACCCAACATATGCCAAGTACTGAAAGCGACAGTGAGTCACATTTTGCACAAACTCCCCTGCAGTTTTCAAAATATCCTAAACATCCCAATTTCGAGGCCTGATCAATATTTTGGTGCCAAATTCTGGCTCTCTGCCTGTATTTGCAGTTTGAAATTACGACTTTTTTATACCCAACATATGCCAAGTGCTGAAAGCGGCGTTTGGTCACATTTGTCCCAAACCTCCCTCCAGTTTTGAAAATATCCCAAACATCCCAATTTCGAGGCGTGAGCCATATTTTGGAGCCATATTCTGGCTCTCTACATGTATTCGCAGCTTAATATTACAAGGTTTTATACCCAACATATGCCAAGTACTGAAAGCGGTAATGAGTCAAATTTTGCACAAACTCCCCTGCAGTTTTCAAAATATCCCAAACATCCCAATTTCGAGGATTGTGCAATATTTTGGAGCCAAATTCAGGCTCTCTGCACGTATTCGCAGTTTTAAATTACGACTTTTTATTCCCAACAGATGCCAAGTCCTGAAAGCGGCAATTAGTCACATTTTGCACAAACTCCCCTGCAGTGTTCAAAACATCCCAAACATCCCAATTTCGAGGCCTGAGCCATATTTTGGAGCCAAATTCTGGCTCTCTGCACGTATTCGCAGTTTTAAGTTACGACTTTTTATACCCAACATATGCCAAGTACTGAAATCGGCGTTTGGTCACATTTGTCGCAAACCTCCCTCCAGTTTTCAAAATATCCCAAACATCCCAATATCTAGGCCTGAGCCATATTTTGGAGCCAAATTCTGGCTCTATGCACGTAATCCCAGTTTGATATTTCGACTTTTTATACCCAACATATGCCAAGTCCTGTAAGCTGCAGTGAGTCACATTTTGCACAAACTCCCCTGCAGTTCTCGAAATATCCCAAATATCCCAATTTCGAGGCCTGAACCATATTTTGGAGCCAAATTCTGGCTCTCTGCACGCATTCGCAGTTTTAAGTTACGACTTTTTATACCCAACATATTCCAAGTACTGAAAGCGGCGTTTGGTAATATTTGTCCCAAACTCCCCTGCAGTTTTCAAAATATCCCAAACATCCCAATTTCGAGGACTGAGCCATATTTTGGAGCCACATTCTGGGTCTATGCATGTATTCGCAGTTTGATAGTACGAATTTTTATACCCAACATATGCCAAGTCCTGAAAGCGGCAGTGAGTCACATTTTGCCCAAACTCCCCTCCAGTTTTCAAAATATCGCAAATTTCCCAATTTCGAGGCCTGAGCCATATTTTATAGCCAAGTTCTGGCTCTCTGCACGTATTCGCAGTTAGAAATTACATCTTTTTATACCCAACATATGCCAAGTACTGAAAGCGGCGTTTGGTCACATTTGTCCCAAACCTCCCCGCAGTTTTCAAAATATCCCAAATATCCCAATTTCGAGGTCTGAGCCATATTTTGGAGCCAAATTCTGGCTCTCTGCATGTATTGGCAGTTTGATATTACGAATTTTTATACCCAACATATTCCAAGTTCTGAAAGCGACAGTGAGTCACATTTTGCACAAACTCTCCAGCAGTTTTCAAAATATCCTAAACATCCCAATTTCGAGGCCTGAGCAATATTTTGGAGCCAAATTCTGGCTCTCTGCACGTATTCGCAGTTTGAAATTTCCACCTTTTATACCCAACATATGCCAAGTCCTGAAAGCGGCAGTGAGTCACATTTTTCACAAACTCCCCTGCAGTTTTCGAAATATCCTAAATATCCCAAAATTTCGAGGCATGAGCCATATTTTGGAGCCAAATTCTAGCTCTCTGCAAGTATTCGCAGTTTGAAATTACGACTTTTTATACCCAACATATGCGAAGTACTGAAAGCGGCGTTTGGTCACATTTGTCCCAAACCTCCCTCCAGTTTTCAAAATATCCCAAATATCACAATTTCGAGGCCTGAGCCATATTTTGGAGCCAAATTCTGGCTCTCTGCATGTATTCGCAGTTTGAAATTACATCTTTTTATACCCAACATATGCCAAGTACTGAAAGCGGCGTTTGGTCACATTTGTCCCAAACCTCCCTACAGTTTTCAAAATATCCCAAATATTCCAATTACGAGGCCTGAGCCATATTTTGGAGCCAAATTCAGGCTCTCTGCACGTATTCGCAGTTTGAAATTACGACTTTTTATACCCAACATATGCCAAGTACTGAAAGCGGCGTTTGGTCATATTTGTCCCAAAGTCCCCTGCAGTTTTCAAAATATCCCAAACATCCCAATTTCGAGGCCTGAGCCATATTTTGGAGCCAAATTCTGACTCTCTACATGTATTCGCAGTTTGTTATTACAAGTTTTTATACCCAACATATGCCAAGTACTGAAAGCTGTAGTGAGTCACATTTTGCACAAACTCCCCTGCAGTTTTCAAAATATCCCAAACATCCCAATTTCGAGGATTGTGCAATATTTTGGAGCCAAATTCTGGCTCTCTGCACGTATTAGCAGTTTTAGGTTACGACTTTTTATACCCAACATATGCCAAGTACTGAAATCGGCGTTTGGTCACATTTGTCGCAAACCTCCCTCCAGTTTTCAAAATATCCCAAACATCCCAATATCTAGGCCTGAGCCATATTTTGGAGCCAAATTCTGGCTCTATGCACGTAATCCCAGTTTGATATTTCGACTTTTTATACCCAACATATGCCAAGTCCTGTAAGCTGCAGTGAGTCACATTTTGCACAAACTCCCCTGCAGTTCTCGAAATATCCCAAATATCCCAATTTCGAGGACTGAGCCATATTTTGGAGCCAAATTCTGGCTCTCTGCACGTATTCGCAGTTTTAAGTTACGACTTTTTATACCCAACATTTGCTAAGTACTGAAAGCGGCGTTTGGTCACATTTGTCCCAAACCTCTCTCCAGTTTTCAAAATATCCCAAACATCCCAATTTCTAGGCCTGAGCCATATTTTGGAGCCAAATTCTGGCACTCTGCACGTATTCGCAGTTTGATATTACGACTTTTTATACCCAACATATGCAAAGTACTGGATGCAGCAGTGAGTCCTTTTTGCACAAACTTCCCTGCAGTTTTCAAAAGATCCCAAAAATCCCAATTTCGAGACCTGAGCCATATTTTAGACCCAAATTCTGGCTCTCTGCACGTATTCGCAGTTTGAAATTACGAATTTTTTATACCCAACATATGCGAAGTATTGAAAGCGGCATTTGGCCACTTTTGTCCCAAACCTTCCTGCAGTTATCAAAATATCCCAAACAACCCAAAATCGAGGCCTGAGTCATATTTTGGAGCCAAATTCTGGCTCTCTGCACGTATTCGCAGTTTGAAATTACGACTTTTTATAACCATCATATGCCAAGTACTGAAAGCGGCGTTTGGTCATGTTTGTCCCAAAGTCCCCGGCAGTTTTCAAAATATCCACAATATCCCAATTTCGAGTCCTGAGCCATATTTTGGAGCCAAATTCAGGCTCTCTGCACGTATTCGCAGTTTGAAATTACGACTTTTTATACCCAACATATACCAAGTACTGAAAGCGGCGTTTGGTCATATTTGTCCCAAAGTCCCCTGCATTTTTCAAAATATCCCAAACATCCCAATTTCGAGGCCTGAGCCATATTTTGGAGCCAAATTCTGGCTCTCTGCACGTATTCGCAGTTTTAAGTTACGACTTTTTATACCCAACATATGCCAAGTACTGAAATCGGCGTTTGGTCACATTTGTCACAAACCTCCCTCCAGTTTTCAGAATATCCCAAACATCCCAATATCGAGGCCTGAGCCATATTTTGGAGCCAAATTCTAGCACTATGCACGTAATCGCAGTTTGATATTACGACTTTTTATACCCAACATATTCCAAGTCCTCAAAGCGGCAGTGAGTCACATTTTGAACAAACTCCCCTTTAGTTCTCGAAATATCCCGAATATCCAAATTTCGAAGCCTGAGCCATATTTTGGAGCCAAATTCTGGCTCTCTGCACGTATTCGCAGTTTTAAGTTACGACTTTTTATACCCAACATATGCCAAGTACTGAAAGCGGCGTTTGGTCACATTAGTCCCAAACCTCCCTCTAGTTTTCAAAATATCCCAAACATCCCAATTTCTAGGCCTGAGCCATATATTGGAGCCAAATTCTGGCTCTCTGCATGTATTCGCAGTTTGATATTACAAATTTTTATACCCAACATATGCCAAGTACTGAAAGCAACAGTGAGTCACATTTTGCACAAACTCCCCTGCAGTTTTCAAAATATCCTAAACATCCCAATTTCGAGGCCTGAGCAATATTTTGGAGCCAAATTCTGGCTCTCTGCACGTATTCGCAGTTTGAAATTACGACTTTTTTATACCCAACATATGCCAAGTGCTGAAAGCGGCGTTTGGTCACATTTGTCCCAAACCTCCCTCCAGTTTTGAAAATATCCCAAACATCCCAATTTCGAGGCCTGAGCCATATTTTGGAGCCAAATTCTGGCTCTCTACATGTATTCGCAGTTTGATATTACCAGGTTTTATACCCAACATATGCCAAGTACTGAAAGCGGTAATGAGTCACATTTTGCACAAACTCCCCTGCAGTTTTCAAAATATCCCAAACATCCCAATTTCGAGGATTGTGCAATATTTTGGAGCCAAATTCTGGCTCTCTGCACGTATTCGCAGTTTTAAATTACGACTTTTTATTCCCAACATATGCCAAGTCCTGAAAGCGGCAATTAGTCACATTTTGCACAAACTCCCCTGCAGTGTTCAAAATATCCCAAACATCCCAATTTCGAGGCCTGAGCCATATTTTAGAGCCAAATTCTGGCTCTCTGCACTATTCGCAGTTTTAAGTTACGACTTTTTATACCCAACATATTCCAAGTACTGAAATCGGCGTTTGGTCACATTTGTCGCAAACCTCCCTCCAGTTTTCAAAATATCCCAAATATCCCAATTTCTAAGCCTGAGCCATATTTTGGAGCCAAATTCTGGCTCTATGCACGTATTCGCAGTTTGATATTACGACTTTTTATACCCAACACATGCCAAGTCCTGAAAGCGGCAGCGAGTCACATTTTGCACAAACTCCCCTGCAGTTTTTGAAATATCTCAAATATCCAATTTCGAGGCCTGAGCCATATTTTGGAGCCAAATTCTGGCACTCTTCACGTATTCACAGTTTGATAATACGACTTTTTATACCCAACATATGCAAAGTACTGGACGCAGCAGTGAGACACATTTTGCACAAACTTCCCTGCAGTTTTCAAAATAACCCAAACATCCCAATTTCGAGACCTGAGCCATATTTTGGACATAAATTCTGGCTCTCTGCACGTATTCGCAGTTTGAAATTACGACTTTTTTATACCCAACATATGCAAAGTACTGAAAGCGGCGTTTGGCCACATTTGTCCCAAACCTTCCTGCAGTTTTCAAAATATCCCAAACATTCCAATTACGAGGCCTGAGCCATATTTTGGAGCCAAATTCTAGCTCTATGCATGTATTCGCAGTTTGATAGTACGAATTTTTATACCCAACATATGCCAAGTCCTGAAAGCGGCAGTGAGTCACATTTTGCCCAAACTCCCCTCCAGTTTTCAAAATATCGCAAATATCCCAATTTCGAGGCCTAAGCTATATTTTATAGCCAAGTTCTGGCTCTCTGCACGTATTCACAGTTAGAAATTACATCTTTTTATACCCAACATATGCGAAGTACTGAAAGCGGCGTTTGGTCACATTTGTCTCAAACCTCCCTGCAGTTTTCAAAATATCCCAAATATCCCAATTTCGAGGCTGAGCCATATTTTGGAGCCAAATTCAGGCTCTCTGCACGTATTCGCAGTTTGAAATTACGACTTTTTATACCCAACATATGCGAAGTACTGAAAGCGGCGTTTAGTCATATTTGTCCCAAAGTCCCCTGCAGTTTTCAAAATATCCCAAGCATCCCAATTTCGAGGACTGAGCCATATTTTGGCTCTCTGCACGTATTCGCAGTTTGAAATTACCACCTTTTATACCCAACATATGCCATGTCCTGAAAGCGGCAGTGAGTCACATTTTTCACAAACTCCCCTGCAGTTTTCGAAATATCCTAAATATCCCAAAAATTTCGAGGCATGAGCCATATTTTGGAGCCAAATTCTAGCTCTCTGCAAGTATTCGCAGTTTGAAATTACGAATTTTTATACCCAACATATGCGAAGTACTGAAAGTGGCGTTTGGTCACATTTGTCCCAAACCTCCCTCCAGTTTGCAAAATATCCCAAATATCCCAATTTCGAGGCCTGAACTATATTTTGGAGCCAAATTCTGGCTCTCTGCATGTATTCGCAGTTTGAAATTACATCTTTTTATACCCAACATATGCAAAGTACTGAAAGCAGCGTTTGGTCACATTTGTACCAAACCTCCCCGCAGTTTTCAAAATATCCCAAATATCCCAATTTCGAGGCCTGAGCCATATTTTGGAGCCAAATTCTAGCTCTCTGCAAGTATTCGCAGTTTGAAATTACGACTTTTTATACCCAACATATGCGAAGTACTGAAAATGGCGTTTGGTCACATTTGTCCCAAACCTCCCTCCAGTTTTCAAAATATCCCAAATATCCCAAATTCGAGGCCTGAGCCATATTTTGGAGCCAAATTCTGGCTCTCTGCATGTATTCGCAGTTTGAAATTACATCTTTTTATACCCAACATATGCAAAGTACTGAAAGCGGCATTTGGTCATATTTGTCCCAAAGTCCCCTGCAGTTTTCAAAATATCCCAAACATCCCAATTTCGAGGCCTGAGCCATATTTTGGAGCCAAATTCTGGCTCTCTGCACGTATTCGCAGTTTGAAATTACCACCTTTTATACCCAACATATGCCATGTCCTGAAAGCGGCAGTGAGTCACATTTTTCACAAACTCCCCTGCAGTTTTCGAAATATCCTAAATATCCCAAAATTTCGAGGCATGAGCCATATTTTGGAGCCAAATTCTAGCTCTCTGCAAGTATTCGCAGTTTGAAATTACGACTTTTTATACCCAACATATGCGAAGTACTGAAAGCATCGTTTGGTCACATTTGTACCAAACCTCCCCGCAGTTTTCAAAATATCCCAAATATCCCAATTTCGAGGCCTGAGCCATATTTTGGAGCCAAATTCTGGCTCTCTGCAAGTATTCGCAGTTTGATATTACAAATTTTTATACCCAACATATGCCAAGTACTGAAAGCGACAGTGAGTCACATTTTGCACAAACTCCCCTGCAGTTTTCAAAATATCCTAAACATCCCAATTTCGAGGCCTGAGCAATATTTTGGAGCCAAATTCAGGCTCTCTGCACGTATTCGCAGTTTGAAATTACGACTTTTTTATACCCAACATATGCCAAGTGCTGAAAGCGGCGTTTGGTCACATTTGTCTGAAGCCTCCCTCCAGTTTGGAAAATATCCCAAATATCCCAATTTCGAGGCCAGAGCCATATTTTGGAGCCAAATTCTGGCTCTCTACATGTATTCGCAGTTTGATATTACGACTTTTTATACCCAACATATGCAAAGTACTGGACGCAGCAGTGAGTCACATTTTGCACAAACTTCCCTGCAGTTTTCAAAATATCCCAAACATCCCAATATCGAGGCCTGAGCCATATTTTGGAGCCAAATTCTGGCTCTCTACATGTATTCGCAGTTTGATATTACAAGTTTTTATACCCAACATATGCCAAGTACTGAAAGCTGTAGTGAGTCACATTTTGCACAAACTCCCCTGCAGTTTTCAAAATATCCCAAACATCCCAATTTCGAGGATTGTGCAAAATTTTGGAGCCAAATTCTGGCTCTCTGCACGTATTCACAGTTTTAAATTACGACTTTTTATTTCCAACATATGCCAAGTCCTGAAAGCGGCAGTGAGTCACATTTTGCACAAACTCCCCTGCTGTTTTCAAAATATCCTAAATATCCCAATTTCGAGGCCTGAGCCATATTTTGGAGCCAAATTCTGGCTCTCTGAACGTATTCGCAGTTTTAAGTTACGACTTTTTATACCCAACATATGCCAAGTACTGAAATCGGCGTTTGGTCACATTTGTCGCAAACCTCCCTCCAGTTTTCAAAATTTCCCAAACATCCCAATATCTAGGACTGAGCCATATTTTGGAGCCAAATTCTGCCTCTATGCACGTAATCCCAGTTTGATATTTCGACTTTTTTATACCCAACATATGCCAAGTCCTGTAAGCTGCAGTGAGTCACATTTTGCACAAACTCCTCTGCAGTTCTCGAAATATCCCAAATATCCCAATTTCGAGGCCTGAGCCATATTTTGGAGCCAAATTCTGGCTCTCTGCACGTATTCGCAGTTTGAAATTACGACTTTTTATACCCAACATATGCTAAGTACTGAAAGTGGCGTTTAGTCACATTTGTCCCAAACCTCTCTCCAGTTTTCAAAATATCCCAAACATCCCAATTTCTAGGCCTGAGCCATATTTTGGAGCCAAATTCTGGCACTCTGCACTTATTCGCAGTTTGATATTACGACTTTTTATTTCCAACATATGCCAAGTCCTGAAAGCGGCAGTGAGTCACATTTTGCACAAACTTCCCTGCAGTTTTCAAAAGATCCCAAACAACCCAATATCGAGGCCTGTGCCATATTTTGGAGACAAATTCTGGCTCTCTGCACGTATTCGCAGTTTGAAATTACGACTTTTTATACCCATCATATGCCAAGTACTGAAAGCGGCGTTTGGTCATATTTGTCCCAAAGTCCCCTGCATTTTTCAAAATATCCCAAACATCCCAATTTCGAGGCCTGAGCCATATTTTGGAGCCAAATTCTGGCTCTCTGCATGTATTCGAAGTTTGAAATTACCACCTTTTATACCGAACATATGCCAAGTCCTGAAAGTGGCAGTGAGTCACATTTTGTACAAACTCCCCTGCAGTTTTCGAAATATCCTAAATATCCCAATTTCGAGGCATGAGCCATATTTTGGAGCCAAATTCTAGCTCTCTGCACGTATTCGCAGTTTGAAATTACGACTTTTTATACCCAACATATGTGAAGTACTGAAAGCGGCGTTTGGTCACATTTGTCCCAAACCTCCCTGCAGTTTCAAATATCCCAAATATCCCAATTTCGAGGCCTGACCCCTATTTTGGAGCCAAATTCAGGCTCTCTGCACGTATTCGCAGTTTGAAATTACGACTTTTTATACCTAACATATGCCAAGTACTGAAAGCGGCGTTGGTCATATATGTCCCAAAGTCCCCTGCAGTTTTCAAAATATCCCAAACATCCCAATTTCGAGGCCTGAGCCATATTTTGGAGCCAAATTCTGGCTCTCTGCACGTATTCGCATTTTGAAATTACCACCTTTTATACCCAACATATGCCAAGTCCTGAAAGCGGCAGTGAGTCACATTTTGCACAAACTCCACTGCAGTTCTCGAAATATCCCAAATATCCCAATTTCGAGGCTTGAGCCATATTTTGGAGCCAAATTCTGGCTCTCTGCACGTATTCGCAGTTTTAAGTTACGACTTTTTATACCCAACATATGGCAAGTACTGAAAGCGGCGTTTGGTCACATTTGTTCCAAACCTCCCTCCAGTTTTCAAAATATCCCAAACATCCCAATTTCTATGCCTGAGCCATATTTTGGAGCCAAATTCTGGCACTCTGCACGTATTCGCAGTTTGATATTACGACTTTTTATACCCAACATATGCAAAGTACTGGACGCAGCAGTGAGTCACATTTTGCACAAACTTCCCTGCAGTTTTCAAAATATCCCAAACATCCCAATATCGAGGCCTGAGCCATATTTTGGAGCCAAATTCTGGCTCTCTACATGTATTCGCAGTTTGATATTACAAGTTTTTATACCCAACATATGCCAAGTGCTGAAAGCGACAGTGAGTCACATTTTGCACACACTCCCCTGCTGTTTTCAAAATATCCTAAATATCCCAATTTCGAGGCCTGAGCCATATTTTGGAGCCAAATTCTGCCTCTATGCACGTAATCCCAGTTTGATATTTCGACTTTTTATACCCAACATATGCCAAGTCCTGTAAGCTGCAGTGAGTCACATTTTGCACAAACTACCCTGCAGTTCTCGAAATATCCCAAATATCCCAATTTCGAGGCCTGAGCCATATTTTGGAGCCAAATTCTGGCTCTCTGCAAGTATTCGCAGTTTGATATTACAAATTTTTATACCCAACATATGCCAAGTACTGAAAGCGACAGTGAGTCACATTTTGCACAAACTCCCCTGCAATTTTCAAAATATCCTAAACATCCCAATTTCGAGGCCTGAGCAATATTTTGGAGCCAAATTCAGGCTCTCTGCACGTATTCGCAGTTTGAAATTACGACTTTTTTATATCCAACATATGCCAAGTGCTGAAAGCGGCGTTTGGTCACATTTGTCCCAAGCCTCCCTCCAGTTTGGAAAATATCCCAAACATCCCAATTTCGACGCCTGAGCCATATTTTGGAGCCAAATTCTGGCTCTCTACATGTATTCGCAGTTTGATATTACCAGGTTTTATACCCAACATATGCCAAGTACTGAAAGCGGTAATGAGTCACATTTTGCACAAACTCCCCTGCAGTTTTCAAAATATCCCAAACATCCCAATTTCTAGGATTGTGCAATATTTTGGAGCCAAATTCTGGCTCTCTGCACGTATTCGGAGTTTTAAATTACGACTTTTTATTCCCAACATATGCCAAGTCCTGAAAGCGGCAATTAGTCACATTTTGCACAAACTCCCCTGCAGTGTTCAAAATATCCCAAACATCCCAATTTCGAGGCCTGAGCCATATTTTAGAGCCAAATTCTGGCTCTCTGCACTATTCGCAGTTTTAGGTTACGACTTTTTATACCCGACATATGCCAAGTACTGAAATCGGCGTTTGGTCACATTTGTCGCAAACCTCCCTCCAGTTTTCAAAATATCCCAAACATCCCAATTTCTAAGCCTGAGCCATATTTTGGAGCCAAATTCTGGCTCTATGCACGTATTCGCAGTTTGATATTACGACTTTTTATACCCAACATATGCAAAGTACTGAAAGCTGCAGTGAGTCACATTTTGCACAAACTTCCCTGCAGTTTTCAAAATATCCCAAACATCCCAATATCGAGGCCTGAGCCATATTTTGGAGCCAAATTCTGGCTCTCTGCACGTATTCGCAGTTTTAAGTTACGACTTTTTATACCCAACATATGGCAAGTACTGAAAGCGGCGTTTGGTCACATTTGTACCAAACCTCCCTCCAGTTTTCAAAATATCCCAAACATCCCAATTTCTAGGCCTGAGCAATATTTTGGAGCCAAATTCTGGCACTCTGCACGTATTCGCAGTTTGATATTACGACTTTTTATACCCAACATATGCAAAGTACTGAAAGCTGCAGTGAGTCACATTTTGCACAAACTTCCCTGCAGTTTTCAAAATATCCCAAACATCCCAATATCGAGGCCTGAGCCATATTTTGGAGCCAAATTCTGGCTCTCTACATGTATTCGCTGTTTGATATTACAAGTTTTTATACCCAACATATTCCAAGTACTGAAAGCTGTAGTGAGTCACATTTTGCACAAACTCCCCTGCAGTTTTCAAAATATCCCAAACATCCCAATTTCGAGGATTGTGCAATATTTTGGAGCCAAATTCTGGCTCTCTGCACGTATTCGCAGTTTTAAATTACGACTTTTTATTTCCAACATATGCCAAGTCCTGAAAGCGGCAGTGAGTCACATTTTGCACAAACTCCCCTGCAGTTCTCGAAATATCCTAAATATCCCAATTTCTAGGCCTGAGCCATATTTTGGAGCCAAATTCTGGCACTCTGCACGTATTCGCAGTTTGATATTACGACTTTTTATTTCCAACATATGCCAAGTCCTGAAAGCGGCAGTGAGTCACATTTTGCACAAACTTCCCTGCAGTTTTCAAAAGATCCCAAACATCCCAATTTCGAGACCTGAGCCATATTTTAGACCCAAATTCTGGCTCTCTGCACGTATTCGCAGTTTGAAATTACGAATTTTTTATACCCAACATATGCGAAGTATTAAAAGCGGCGTTTGGCCACATTTGTCCCAAACCATCCTGCAGTTATCAAAATATCCCAAACAACCCAATTACGAGGCCTGAGCCATATTTTGGAGCCAAATTCTAGCTCTATGCATGTATTCGCAGTTTGATAGTACGCATTTTTATACCCAACATATGCCAAGTCCTGAAAGCGGCAGTGAGTCACATTTTGCCCAAACTCCCCTCCAGTTTTCAAAATATCGCAAATATCCCAATTTCGAGGCCTAAGCTATATTTTATAGCCAAGTTCTGGCTCTCTGCACGTATTCACAGTTAGAAATGACATCTTTTTATACCCAACATATGCGAAGTACTGAAAGCGGCGTTTGGTCACATTTGTCTCAAACCTCCCAGCAGTTTTCAAAATATCCCAAATATTCCAATTTCGAGGCTGAGCCATATTTTGGAGCCAAATTCAGGCTCTCTGCACGTATTCGCAGTTTGAAATTACGACTTTTTATACCCAACATATGCCAAGTACTGAAAGCGGCGTTTGGTCATATTTGTCCCAAAGTCCCCTGCAGTTTTCAAAATATCCCAAACATCCCAATTTCGAGGCCTGAGCCATATTTTGGAGCCAAATTCTGGCTCTCTGCACGTACTCGCAGTTTGAAATTTCCACCTTTTATACCCAACATATGCCAAGTCCTGAAAGCGGCAGTGAGTCACATTTTTCACAAACTCCCCTGCAGTTTTCGAAATATCCTAAATATCCCAAAATTTCGAGGCATGAGCCATATTTTGGAGCCAAATTCTAGCTCTCTGCAAGTATTCGCAGTTTGAAATAACGACTTTTTATACCCAACATATGCGAAGTACTGAAAGTGGCGTTTGGTCACATTTGTCCCAAACCTCCCTCCAGTTTTCAAAATATCCCAAATATCCCAATTTCGAGGCCTGAGCCATATTTTGGAGCCAAATTCTGGCTCTCTGCATGTATTCGCAGTTTGAAATTACATCTTTTTATACCCAACATATGCAAAGTACTGAAAGCGGCGTTTGGTCACATTTGTACCAAACCTCCCCGCAGTTTTCAAAATATCCCTATTTCGAGGCCTGAGCCATATTTTGGAGCCAAATTCTGGCTCTCTGCATGTATTCGCAGTTTGATATTACAAATTTTTATACCCAACATATGCCAAGTACTGAAAGCGACAGTGAGTCACATTTTGCACAAACTCCCCTGCAGTTTTCAAAATATCCTAAACATCCCAATTTCGAGGCCTGAGCAATATTTTGGAGCCAAATTCTGGCTCTCTGCACGTGTTCGCAGTTTGAAATTACGACTTTTTTATACCCAACATATGCCAAGTGCTGAAAGCGGCTTTTGGTCACATTTGTCCCAAACCTCCCTCCAGTTTTGAAAATATCCCAAACATCCCAATTTCGAGGCCTGAGCCATATTTTGGAGCCAAATTCTGGCTCTCTACATGTATTCGCAGTTTGATATTACCAGGTTTTATACCTAACATATGCCAAGTACTGAAAGCGGTAATGAGTCACACTTTGCACAAACTCACCTGCAGTTTTCAAAATATCCCAAACATCCCAATTTCGAGGATTGTGCAATATTTTGGAGCCAAATTCTGGCTCTCTGCACGTATTCGGAGTTTTAAATTACGACTTTTTATTCCCAACATATGCCAAGTCCTGAAAGCGGCAATTAGTCACATTTTGCACAAACTCCCCTGCAGTGTTCAAAATATCCCAAACATCCCAATTTCGAGGCCTGAGCCATATTTTAGAGCCAAATTCTAGCTCTCTGCACTATTCGCAGTTTTAAGTTACGACTTTTTATACCCAACATATGCCAAGTCCTGAAAGCGGCAGTGAGTCACATTTTGCACAAACTCCACTGCAGTTTTTGAAATATCCCAAATATCCCAATTTCGAGGCTTGAGCCATATTTTGGAGCCAAATTCTGGCTCTCTGCACGTATTCGCAGTTTTAAGTTACGACTTTTTATACCCAACATATGGCAAGCACTGAAAGCGGCGTTTGGTCACATTTGTACCAAACCTCCCTCCAGTTTTCAAAATATCCCAAACATCCATATTTCGAGGCCTGAGCCATATTTTGGAGTCAATTTCTGGCACTCTGCAAGTATTCGCAGTTTGATATTACGACTTTTTATACCCAACATGTGCAAAGTACTGGACGCAGCAGTGAGTCACATTTTGCACAAACTTCCCTGCAGTTTTCAAAATATCCCAAGCATCCCAATATCGAGGCCTGAGCCATATTTTGGAGCCAAATTCTGGCTCTCTGCACGTATTCGCAGCTTGAAATTACGAATTTTTATACCCAACTTATTCCAAGTACTGAAAGCGGCGTTTGGAAATATTTGTCCCAAACTCCCCTGCAGTTTTCAAAATATCCCAAACATCCCAATTTCGAGGCCTGAGCCATATTTTGGAGCCAAATTCTGGCTCTATGCATGTATTCGCAGTTTGATAGTACAAATTTTTATACCCAACATATGCCAAGTCCTGAAAGTGGCAGTGAGTCACATTTTGCCCAAACTCCCCTCCAGTTTTCAAAATATCGCAAATATCCCAATTTCGAGGCCTGAGCCATATTTTATAGCCAAGTTCTGGCTCTCTGCACGTATTCGCAGTTAGAAATTACATCTTTTTATACCCAACATATGCCAAGAACTGAAAGCGGCGTTTGGTCACATTTGTCCCAAACCTCCCCGCAGTTTTCAAAATATCCCAAATATCCCAATTTCGAGGCCTGAGCCATATTTTGGAGCCAAATTCTGGCTCTCTGCATGTATTCGCAGTTTGATATTACGAATTTTTATACCCAACATATGCCAAGTTCTGAAAGCGACAGTGAGTCACATTTTGCACAAACTCCCCTGCAGTTTTCAAAATATCCTAAACATCCCAATTTCGAGGCCTGAGCAATATTTTGGAGCCAAATTCTGTCTCTCTGCACGTATTCGCAGTTTGAAATTGCGACTTTTTTATACCAACATATGCCAAGTACTGAAAGCAGCGTTTGGTCACATTTGTCCCAAACCTCCCTGCAGTTTTCAAAATATCTCAAACATCCCAATTTCGAGGCCTGATCCATATTTTCGAGCCAAATTCTGGATCTCTGCACGTATTCGCAGTTTGAAATTGCGACTTTTTTATCCCAACATGTGCCAGGTACTGAAAGCGGCAGTGAGTCACATTTTGCCCAAACTCGCCTCCAGTTTTCAAAATAACGCAAATATCCAAATTTCGAGGCCTGAGCCATATTTTGGAGGCAAGTTCTGGCTCTCGCACGTATTCACAGTTGAAAATTACATCTTTTTATACCCAACATATGGCAAGTACTGAAAGCGGCGTTTGGTCACATTTGTCCCAAACCTCCCTCCAGTTTTCAAAATATCCCAAACATCCCAATTTCAAGGCCTGAGCCATATTTTGGAGCAAAATTCTGGCTCTATGCACGTATTCGCAGTTTGATATTACGACTATTTTTACCCAACATATGCCAAGTCCTGAAAGCGGCAGTGAGTCACATTTTGCACAAACTCCCCTGCAGTTTTCGAAATATCCCAAATATCTCAATATCGAGGCCTGAGCTATATTTTGGAGCCAAATTCTGGCTCTCTGCACGTATTCGCAGTTTGAAATTACGACTTTTTATACCCAACATATGCCAAGTACTGAAAGCGGCGTTTGGTCATATTCGTCCCAAACCTCCCTCCCAGTTTTCAAAAAATCCCAAACATCCCAATTTCGAGGCCTGAGCCATATTTTGGAGCAAAATTCTATCTCTATGCACGTATTCGCAGTTTGATATTACGACTATTTATACCCAACATATGCCAAGTCCTGAAAGCGTCAGTGACTCACATTTTGCCCAAACTCCCCTCCAGTTTTTAAAATAACGCAAATATCCCAATTTCGAGGCCTGAGACATATTTTAGAGCCAAATTCTGGCTCTCTGCACGTATTCGCAATTAGAAATTTCATCTTTTTATACCCAACATATGCCAAGTACTGAAAGCGGCGTTTAGTCACATTTGTCCCAAACCTCCCCGCAGTTTTCAAAATATCCCAAAAATCCCAATTTCGAGGCCTGATTCATATTTTGGAGCCAAATTCTGCCTCTCTGCATGTATTCGCAGTTTGATATTACGACTTTTTATACCCAACATATGCCAAGTAATGAAAGCGGCAGTGAGTCACATTTTGCATAAACTCCCCTGCAGTTATCAAAATATCCCAAACATCCCAATTTCGAGGCCTGAGCAATATTTTGGAGCCAAATTCTGGCTCTCTGCACGTATTCGCAGTTTGAAATTACAACCTATTATACCAACATATGCCAAGTACTGAAAGCGGCGTTTGGTTACATTTGTCCCAAATCTAACTGCAGTTTTCAAAATATCCCAAACATCCCAATATCGAGGACTGAGCCATATTTTGGAGCCAAATTGTGGCTCTCTGCACGTATTCGCAGTTTGATATTACGACTTTTTTTACCCAACATATTCCAAGTCCTGAAAGCGGCAGTGAGTTACATTTTGAACAAACTCCCCTGCAGTTTTCAAAATATCCCAAACGTCCCAATTTCGAGGCCTGAGCCATATTTTGAGCCAAATTCTGGATCTCTGCACGTATTCGCAGTTTTAAATTACGACTTTGTATACCCAACATATACCAAGTCCTGAAAAGCGGCAGTGAGTCACATTTTGCACAAACTCCCCTGCAGTTTTCAAAATATCCCAAACGTCCAAATTTCGAGGCCTGAGCTATATTTTGGAGCCAAATTCTGGCTCTCTGCACGTATTCGCAGTTTGAAATTACGACTTTTTATACCCAACATATGCCAAGTACTGAAAGCGGCGTTTGGTCATATTTGTCCCGAAGTCCCCTGCAGTTTTCAAAATATCCCAAACATCACAATTTCGAGGCCTGAGCCATATTTTGGAGCCAAAATCTGGCTCTCTGCACGTATTCGCGGTTTGAAATTACCACCTTTTATTCCCAACATATGCCAAGTCCTGAAAGCGGCAATTAATCACATTTTGCACAAACTCCCCTGCAGTTTTCAAAATATCCCAAACATCCCAATTTCGAGGCCTGAGCCATATTTTGGAGCCAAATTCTGGCTCTCTGCACGTATTCGCAGTTTTAAGTTACGACTTTTTATACCCAACCCAGCCAAGTACTGAAAGCGGCGTTTGGTCACATTTGTCCCAAACCTCCCTCCAGTTTTCAAAATATCCCAAACATCCCAATTTCTAAGCCTGAGTCATATTATGGAGCCAAATTCTGGCTCTATGCACGTATTCGCAGTTTGATATTACGACTTTTTATACCCAACATATGCCAAGTCCTGAAAGCGGCAGAGAGTCACATTTTGCACAAACTCCCCTGCAGTTTTCGAAATTTCCCAAATATCCCAATTTCGAGGCTTGAGCCATATTTTGGAGCCAAATTCTGGCTCTCTGCACGTATTTGCAGTTTGATATTACGACTTTTTATACCCAAAATATGCCAAGTACTGAAAGCGGCATTTGGTCATATTTATCCCAAACTCCCCTTCAGTTTTCAAAATATCCCAAACATCCCAATTTGGAGGCCTGAGTCATATTTTGGAGCCAAATTCTGGCTCTATATGCACGTATTCGCAGTTTGATATTACGAATTTTTATACCCAACATATGCCAAGTCCTGAACGCGGCAGTGAGTCACATTTTGCACAAACTCCTCTGCAGTTTTCGAAATATCCCAAATATCCCAATTTCGAGGCCTGAGCAATATTTTGGAGCCAAATTCTGGCTCTCTGCACGTATTCGCAGTTTGAAATTACAACTTATTATACCAACATATGCCAAGTACTGAAAGCGGCGTTTGGTTACATTTGTCCCAAATCTAACTGCAGTTTTCAAAATATCCCAAACATCCCAATATCGAGGCCTGAGCCATATTTTGGAGCCAAATTCTGGCTCTCTGCACGTATTCGCAGTTTGATATTACGACTTTTTTTACCCAACATATTCCAAGTCCTGAAAGCGGCAGTGAGTTACATTTTGCACAAACTCCCCTGCAGTTTTCAAAATATCCCAAACGTCCCAATTTCGAGGCCTGAGCCATATTTTGAGCCAAATTCTGGCTCTCTGCACGTATTCGCAGTTTTAAATTACGACTTTTTATACCCAACATATACCAAGTCCTGAAAAGCGGCAGTGAGTCACATTTTGCACAAACTCCCCTGCAGTTTTCAAAATATCCCAAACGTCCAAATTTCGAGGCCTGAGCTATATTTTGGAGCCAAATTCTGGCTCTCTGCACGTATTCGCAGTTTGAAATTATGACTTTTTATACCCAACATATGCCCAGTACTGAAAGCGGCGTTTGGTCATATTTGTCCCGAAGTCCCCTGCAGTTTTCAAAATATCCCAAACATCACAATTTCGAGGCCTGAGCCATATTTTGGAGCCAAAATCTGGCTCTCTGCACGTATTCGCGGTTTGAAATTACCACCTTTTATTCCCAACATATGCCAAGTCCTGAAAGCGGCAATTAATCACATTTTGCACAAACTCCCGTGCAGTTTTCAAAATATCCCAAACACCCCAATTTCGAGGCCTGAGCCATATTTTGGAGCCAAATTCTTGCTCTCTGCACGTATTTGCAGTTTGATATTACGACTTTTTATACCCAACATATGCCAAGTACTGAAAGCGGCATTTGGTCATATTTATTCCAAACTCCCCTTCAGTTTTCAAAATATCCCAAACATCCCAATTTGGAGGCCTGAGTCATATTTTGGAGCCAAATTCTGGCTCTATATGAACGTATTCGCAGTTTGATATTACGAATTTTTATACCCAACATATGCCAAGTCCTGAAAGAGGCAGTGAGTCATATTTTGCGCAAACTCCCCTCCAGTTTTTAAAATAACGCAAATATCCCAATTTCGAGGCCTGAGCCATATTTTGGAGCCAAATTCCGGCTCTCTGCACGTATTCGCAGTTAGAAATTTCATCTTTTTATACCCAACATAAGCCAAGTACTGAAAGCGGCGTTTGGTTACATTTGTCCCAAACATCCCTGCAGTTTTCAAAATATCCCAAAAATACCAACTTCGAGGCCTGAGCAATATTTTGGAGCCAAATTTTGGCTCTCTGCACGTATTCGCAGTTTGAAATTACGACTTTTTTATACCCAACATATGCGAAGGACTGAAAGCGGCGTTTGGTCACATTTGTCCCAAACCTCCCTGCAGTTTTCAAAATATCCGAAATATCCCAATATCGAGGCCTGACTCATATTTTGGAGCCAAATTCTAGCTCTTTGCACGTATTCGCAGTTTGATATTACGACTTTTTATACCCAACATATGCCAAGTACTGAAAGCAGCAGTGAGTCACATTTTGCACAAACTCCCCTGCAGTTTTCAAAATATCCCAAACGTCCCAATTTCGAGGCCTGAGCCATATTTTGGAGCCAAATTCTGGCTCTCTGCACGTATTCGCAGTTTTAAATTACGACTTTTTATACCCAACATATACCAAGTCCTGAAAGCGGCAGTGAGTCACATTTTGCACAAACTCCCCTGCAGTTTTCAAAATATCCAAAACGTCCAAATTTCGAGGCCTGAGCTATATTTTGGAGCCAAATTCTGGCTCTCTGCACGTATTCGCAGTTTGAAATACGACTTTTTATACCCAACATATGCCAAGAACTGAAAGGGCGTTTGGTCACATTTGTCCGAAACCTCCCTCCAGTTTTCAAAATATCCCAAACATTCCATTTTCGTGGCCTGAGCCATATTTTGGAGCAAAATTCTGGCTCTATGCACGTATTCGTAGTTTGATATTACGACTTTTTATACCCAACATATGCCAAGTACTGAAAGCGACGTTTGGTCACATTTGTCCCAAATCTAACTGCCGTTTTCAAAATATCCAAAACATTCCAATATCGAGGCCTGAGCCATATTTTGGAGCCAAATTCTGGCTCTCTGCTCGTATTCGCAGTTTGATATTACGACTTTTTATACCCAACATATGCCAAGTACTGAAAGGGCGTTTGGTCACATTTGTCCCAAACCTCCCTCCAGTTTTCAAAATATCCTAAACATTCCATTTTCGAGGCATGAGCCATATTTTGAAGCGAAATTCTGGCTCTATGCAGGTATTCGCAGTTTGAAATTACAACTTATTATACCCAACATATGCCAGGTACTGAAAGTGACGTTTGGTCACATTTGTCCCAAATCTAACTGCAGTTTTCAAAATATCCCAAACATCCCAATATCGAGGCCTGAGCCATATTTTGGAGCCAAATTCTGGCTCTCTGCACGTATATACCTTTTTATACTTTTTATACTTTTTATACCTTTTTTTTAAAGACTTTTATACCTTTTTTTTAAAGACTTTTATACCTTTTTTTTTATAGACTTTTTTATATATGCAAAGTCCTGAAAGCGGAAGTGAGTCACATTTTGCACAAACTCCCTTGCAGTTTTCGAAATATCCCAAATATCCCAATTTCGAGGCCTGAGCCATATTTTGGAGCCAAATTCCAGCTATCTGCACGTATTCGCAGTTTGAAATTACGACATTTTATACCCAACATATGCGAAGAACTGAAAGCGGCGTTTGGTCACATTTGTCCCAAACCTCCCTGCAATTTTCAAAATATCCCAAATATCCCAATTTCGAGGCCTGAGCCATATTTTGGAGCCAAATTCAGGCTCTCTGCACGTATTCGCAGTTTGAAATTACGACTTTTTATACCCAACATATGCCAAGTACTGAAAGCGGCGTTTGGTCACATTCGTCCCAAACCTCCCTCCCAGTTTTCAAAAAATCCCAAACATCCCAATTTCGAGGCCTGAGCCATATTTTGGAGCAAAATTCTGGCTCTATGCACGTATTCGCAGTTTGATATTACGACTATTTATACCCAACATATGCCAAGTCCTGAAAGCGGCAGTGAGTCACATTTTGCACAAACTCCCCTGCAGTTTTCGAAATATCCCAAATATCCCAATTTCGAGGCCTGTACCATATTTTGGAGCCAAATTCTGGATCTCTGCACGTATGCGCAGTGTAAAATTGCGACTTTTTTATACCCAACATATGCCAAGTCCTGAAAGCGGCAGTGACTCACATTTTGCACAAACTCCCCTGCAGTTTTCGAAATATCAAAAATATCCCAATTTCGAGGCCTGAGCCATATTTTGGAGCCAAATTCTAGCTATCTGCACGTATTCGCAGTTTGAAATTACGACATTTTATACCCAACATATGCGAAGAACTGAAAGCGGCGTTTGGTCACATTTGTCCCAAACCTCCCTGCAATTTTCAAAATATCCCAAATATCCCAATTTCGAGGCCTGAGCCATATTTTGGAGCCAAATTCAGGCACTCTGCACGTATTCGCAGTTTGAAATTACGACTTTTTATACCCAACATATGCCAAGTACTGAAAGCGGCGTTTGGTCATATTTGTCCCAAAGTCCCCTGCAGTTTTCATAATATCCCAAACATCCCAATTTCGAGGCCTGAGCCATATTTTGGAGCCAAAATCTGGCTCTCTACACATATTCGCAGTTTGAAATTATCACCTTTTATACCCAACATATGCCAAGTCCTGAAAGCGGCAGAGAGTCACATTTTGCACAAACTCCTCTGCAGTTTTCAAAATATCCCAAATATCCCAATTTCGAGGCCTGAGCTATATTTTGGAGCCAAATTCTGGCGCTCTGCACGTATTCGCAGTTTTAAATCACGATTTTTTATTCCCAACATATGCCAAGTCCTTAAAGCGGCAAAATTAGTCACATTTTGCACAAACTCCCCTGCAGTTTTCAAAATATCCCAAACATCCCAATTTCGAGGCCTGAGCCATATTTTGGACCCAAATTCTGGCTCTCTGCACGTATTCGCAGTTTGAAATTACGACTTTTTTATACCCAACATATGCGAAGTACTGAAAGCGGCGTTTGGTCACATTTGTCCCAAACCTTCCTGCAGTTTTCAAAATATCCCAAACATCCCAATATCGAGGCCTGAGCCATATTTTGGAGCCAAATTCTGGCTCTCTTCAAGTATTCGCAGTTTGATATTACGAATTTTATACCCAACATATGCCAAGTACTGAAAGCGGCAGTGAGTCACATTTTGCACAAACTCCCTTCCAGTTTTCAAATTATCCCAAATATCCCAATTTCGAGGCCTGAGCCATATTTTGGAGCCAAATTCTGGCTCTCTGCACGTATTCGCAGTTAGAAATTACGTCTTTTTATACCCAACATATGCCAAGTACTGAAAGCGGCAGTGAGTCACATTTTGCACAAACTCCCCTGCAGTTTTCGAAATATCCCAAATATCCCAATTTCGAGGCCTGAGCCATATTTTGGATCCAAATTCTGGCTCTCTGCACGTATTCGCAGTTATAAGTTACGAATTTTTATACCCAACATATGCCAAGTACTGAAAGCGGTGTTTGGTCACATTTGTCCCAAACCTCCCTCCAGTTTTCAAAATATCCCAAACATCCCAATTTCTAGGCCTGAGCCATATTTTGGAGCCAAATTCTTGCTTTATGCACGTATTCGCAGTTTAATATTACGACTTTTTATACCCAACATATGCCAAGTCCTGAAAGCGGCAGTGAGTCACATTTTGCACAATCTCCCCTGCAGTTTTCAAAATATCCCAAATATCCCAATTTCGAGGTCTGAGACATATTTTGGAGCCAAATTCTGGCTCTCTGCACGTATTCGCAGTTCGAAATTACGTCGTTTTATACCCAACATATGCCAAGTCCTGAAAGCGGCAGTGAGTCAAATTTTGCACAATCTCCCCTGCAGTTTTCAAAATATCCCAAATATCCCAATTTCGAGGCCTGAGCCATATTATGGAGCCAAATTGTGGCTCTCTGCACGTATTCGCAGTTTGAAATTGCGACTTTTTTATACCAACATATGCGAAGAACTGAAAGCGGCGTTTGGTCACATTTGTCCCAAACCTCCCTGCAATTTTCAAAATATCCCAAATATCCCAATTTCGAGGCCTGAGCCATATTTTGGAGCCAAATTCAGGCACTCTGCACGTATTCGCAGTTTGAAATTACGACTTTTTATACCCAACATATGCCAAGTACTGAAAGCGGCGTTTGGTCATATTTGTCCCAAAGTCCCCTGCAGTTTTCAAAATATCCCAAACATCCCAATTTCGAGGCCTGAGCCATATTTTGGAGCCAAAATCTGGCTCTCTGCACATATTCGCAGTTTGAAATTACGACTTTTTATACCCAACATATGCCAAGTACTGAAAGCGGCGTTTGGTCATATTTGTCCCAAAGTCCCCTGCAGTTTTCAAAATATCCCAAACATCCCAATTTCGAGGCCTGAGCCATATTTTGGAGCCAAATTCTGGCTCTCTGCACGTATATACCTTTTTATACTTTTTATACTTTTTATACCTTTTTTTATAGACTTTTATACCTTTTTTTTATAGACTTTTTTTATATATGCAAAGTCCTGAAAGCGGAAGTGAGTCACTTTTTGCACAAACTCCCTTGCAGTTTTCGAAATATCCCAAATATCCCAATTTCGAGGCCTGAGCCATATTTTGGAGCCAAATTCTAGCAATCTGCACGTATTCGCAGTTTGAAATTACGACTTTTTATACCCAACATATGCGAAGAACTGAAAGCGGCGTTTGGTCACATTTGTCCCAAACCTCCCTGCAATTTTCAAAATATCCCAAATATCCCAATTTCGAGGCCTGAGCCATATTTTGGAGCCAAATTCAGGCACTCTGCACGTATTCGCAGTTTGAAATTACGACTTTTTATACCCAACATATGCCAAGTACTGAAAGCGGCGTTTGGTCATATTTGTCCCAAAGTCCCCTGCAGTTTTCAAAATATCCCAAACATCCCAATTTCGAGGCCTGAGCCATATTTTGGAGCCAAAATCTGGCTCTCTGCACATATTCGCAGTTTGAAATTATCACCTTTTATACCAAACATATGCCAAGTCCTGAAAGCGGCAGAGAGTCACATTTTGCACAAACTCCTCTGCAGTTTTCAAAATATCCCAAATATCCCAATTTCGAGGCCTGAGCTATATTTTGGAGCCAAATTCTGGCTCTCTGCACGTATTCGCAGTTTTAAATCACGATTTTTTATTCCCAACATATGCCAAGTCCTTAAAGCGGCAAAATTAGTCACATTTTGCACAAACTCCCCTGCAGTTTTCAAAATATCCCAAACATCCCAATTTCGAGGCCTGAGCCATATTTTGGACCCAAATTCTGGCTCTCTGCACGTATTCGCAGTTTGAAATTACGACTTTTTTATACCCAACATATGCGAAGTACTGAAAGCGGCGTTTGGTCACATTTGTCCCAAACCTTCCTGCAGTTTTCAAAATATCCCAAACATCCCAATATCGAGGCCTGAGCCATATTTTGGAGCCAAATTCTGGCTCTCTTCAAGTATTCGCAGTTTGATATTACGAATTTTATACCCAACATATGCCAAGTACTGAAAGCGGCAGTGAGTCACATTTTGCACAAACTCCCTTCCAGTTTTCAAATTATCCCAAATATCCCAATTTCGAGGCCTGAGCCATATTTTGGAGCCAAATTCTGGCTCTCTGCACGTATTCGCAGTTAGAAATTACGTCTTTTTATACCCAACATATGCCAAGTACTGAAAGCGGCAGTGAGTTACATTTTGCACAAACTCCCCTGCAGTTTTCGAAATATCCCAAATATCCCAATTTCGAGGCCTGAGCCATATTTTGGATCCAAATTCTGGCTCTCTGCATGTATTCGCAGTTATAAGTTACGAATTTTTATACCCAACATATGCCAAGTACTGAAAGCGGTGTTTGGTCACATTTGTCCCAAACCTCCCTCCAGTTTTCAAAATATCCCAAACATCCCAATTTCTAGGCCTGAGCCATATTTTGGAGCCAAATTCTTGCTTTATGCACGTATTCGCAGTTTAATATTACGACTTTTTATACCCAACATATGCCAAGTCCTGAAAGCGGCAGTGAGTCACATTTTGCACAATCTCCCCTGCAGTTTTCAAAATATCCCAAATATCCCAATTTCGAGGCCTGAGCCATATTATGGAGCCAAATTGTGGCTCTCTGCACGTATTCGCAGTTTGAAATTGCGACTTTTTTATACCAACATATGCCAAGTACTGAAAGCCGCGTTTAGTCACATTTGTCTCAAACCACCCTGCAGTTTTCAAAATATCCCAAATATCCCAATTTCGAGGCCTGAGCCATATTTTGGAGCCAAATTCTAGCTATCTGCACGTATTCGCAGTTTGAAATTACGACTTTTTATACCCAACATATGCGAAGAACTGAAAGCGGCGTTTGGTCACATTTGTCCCAAACCTCCCTGCAATTTTCAAAATATCCCAAATATCCCAATTTCGAGGCCTGAGCCATATTTTGGAGCCAAATTCAGGCACTCTGCACGTATTCGCAGTTTGAAATTACGACTTTTTATACCCAACATATGCCAAGTACTGAAAGCGGCGTTTGGTCATATTTGTCCCAAAGTCCCCTGCAGTTTTCAAAATATCCCAAACATCCCAATTTCGAGGCCTGAGCCATATTTTGGAGCCAAAATCTGGCTCTCTGCACATATTCGCAGTTTTAAATCACGATTTTTTATTCCCAACATATGCCAAGTCCTTAAAGCGGCAAAATTAGTCACATTTTGCACAAACTCCCCTGCAGTTTTCAAAATATCCCAAACATCCCAATTTCGAGGCCTGAGCCATATTTTGGACCCAAATTCTGGCTCTCTGCACGTATTCGCAGTTTGAAATTACGACTTTTTTATACCCAACATATGCGAAGTACTGAAAGCGGCGTTTGGTCACATTTGTCCCAAACCTTCCTGCAGTTTTCAAAATATCCCAAACATCCCAATATCGAGGCCTGAGCCATATTTTGGAGCCAAATTCTGGCTCTCTTCAAGTATTCGCAGTTAGAAATTACGTCTTTTTATACCCAACATATGCCAAGTACTGAAAGCCGCGTTTAGTCACATTTGTCTCAAACCACCCTGCAGTTTTCAAAATATCCCAAACATCCCAATTTCGAGGCCTGAGCCATAATTTGAAGCCAAATTCTGGCTCTATGCACGTATTCGCAGTTTGATATTACGACTTTTTATACCCAACATATGCCAAGTCCTGAAAGCGGCAGTGAGTCACATTTTGTACAAACTCTCCTGCAGTTTTCGAAATATCCCAAATATCACAATTTCGAGGTCTAAGCCATATTTTGGAGCCAAATTCTGGCTCTCTGCACGTATTCGCAGTTTGAAATTACATCTTTTTACACCCAACATATGCCAAGTACTGAAAGCGGCATTTGGTCACATTTGTTCCAAACATCCCTGCAGTTTTCAAAATATCCAAAATATCCCAATTTCGAGGTCTAAGCCATATTTTGGAGCCAAATTCTGGCTCTCTGCACGTATTCGCAGTTTGAAATTACAACTTATTATACCCAACATATGCCAATTACTGGAAGCGGCGTTTGGTCACATTTGTCCCAAACCTCCCTGCAGTTTTCAAAATATCCCAAATATCCCAATTTCGAGGCCTGAGCCATATTTTGGAGCCAAATTCTGGCTCTCTGCACGTATTCGCAGGTCGAAATGACGTCTTTTTATACCCAACATATGTCAAGTACTGAAAGCGGCGTTTGGTCATATTTGTCCCAAACTCCCCTGCAGTTTTCAAAATATCCCAAACTTTCCAATTTCGAGGCCTGAGTCATATTTTGGAGCCAAATTCTGGTTCTCTGCACGTATTCGCAGTTTGAAATTACGACTTTTTATACCCAACATATGCCAAGTCCTGAAAGCGGCAGTGAGTCACATTTTGTACAAACTCTCCTGCAGTTTTCGAAATATCCCAACTATCTCAATTTCGAGGACTGAGCCATATTTTGGAGCCAAATTCTGGCTCGCTGCACGTATTCGCAGTTAGAAATTACTACTTTTTATACCCAACATATGCCAAGTACTGAAAGCGGTGTTTGGTCACATTTGTCCCAAACATCCCTGCAGTTTTCAAAATATCCTAAATATCCCAATTTCGAGGTCTGAGCCATATTTTGGAGCCAAATTCTGGCTCTCTGCACGTATTCGCAGTTCGAAATTACGTCTTTTTATACCCAACATATGCCAAGTACTGAAAGCGGCGTTTAGTCAGATTTGTCCCAATCCCCCCTGCAGTTTTCAAAATATCAAAACATCCCAATATCGAGGCCTGAGCCATATTTTGGAACCAAATTCTGGCTCTCTGCACGTATTCGCAGTTTGTTAATTACAACTTATTATACCCAACATATGCCAACTACTGAAAGCGGCGTTTGGTCACATTTGTCCCAAACCTCCCTGCAGTTTTCAAAATATCCCAAATATCCCAATTTCGAGGCCTAAGATATATTTTGGAGCCAAATTTAAGCTCTATGAACGTATTCGCAGTTTGATATTTCGACTTTTTATACCCAACATATGCCAAGTCCTGAAAGCAGCAGTGAGTCACATTTTGCACAAACTCCCCTGCAGTTTTCGAAATATTCCAAATATCCCAATTTCGAGGCCTGAGCCATATTTTGGTGCCAAATTCTGGCTCTCTGCACGTATTCGCAGTTTGAAATTGCGACTTATTTTATACCCAACATATGCCCAGTACTGAAAGCGGCGTTTGGTCACATTTGTCCCAAACCTCCCTGCAGTTTTCAAAATATCCCAAATATCTCAATTTCGAGGCCTGAGCCATATTTTGGAGACAAATTCTAGCTCTCTGCACGCATTCGCAGTATGATATTACGACTTTTTATACCCAACATATGCCAAGTACTGAAATCAGCGTTTGGTCACATTTGTCCCAAACCTACCTGCAGTTTTCAAAATATCCCAAACTTCCCAATTTCGAGGCCTGAGCCATAATTTGGAGCCAAATTCTGGCTCTATGCACGTATTCGCAGTTTGATATTATGAATTTTTATACCCAACATATGACAAGTCCTGAAAGCGGCAGTGAGTCACATTTTGCACAAACTCCCCAGCAGTTTTCGAAATATCTCTATTTCGAGGCCTGAGCCATATTTTGGAGCCAAATTCTGGATCTCTGCACGTATTCGTAGTTTGAAAGTGCGACTTTTTTATACCCAACATATTCCAAGTACTGAAAGCGGCAGTGAGTCACATTTTGCACAAACTCCCCTGCAGTTTTCAAAATATCCTAAACATCCCAATTTCGAGGCCTGAGCAATATTTTGGAGCCAAATTCTGGCTCTCTGCACGTATTCGCAGTTTGAAATTACGACTTTTTTATACCCAACATATGCGAAGGACTGCAAGCGGCAGTGGTTCACATTTTGCCCAAACTCCCCTCCAGTTTTCAAAATAACGCAAATATCCCAATTTCGAGGCCTGAGCCATATTTTCGAGCCAAATTCTGGCTCTCTGCACGTATTCGCAGTTTGAAATTGCGACTTTTTTATACCCAACATAGGGCAAGTACTGAAAGCGGCATTTGGTCACATTTGTCCCAAACCTCAATGCAGTTTTCAAAATATCCCAAACATCTCAATATCAAGGCCTGGGCCATATTTTGGAGCCAAATTCTGGCTCTCTGCACGTATTCGCAGTTTGATATTACGACTTTTTATACCCAACATATGCCAAGTCCAGAAAGCGGCAGTGAGTCACATTTTGAACAAACTCCCCTGTAGTTTTCGAAATATCCCAAACATCCCAATTTCGAGGCCTGAGCCATATTTTGGACCCAAATTCTGGCTCTCTGCACGTATTCGCAGTTTGATATTACGAATTTTATACCCAACATATGCCAAGTACTGAAAGCTGCAGTGAGTTACATTTTGCACAAACTCCCCTGCAGTTTTCGAAATATCCCAAATATCCCAATTTCGAGGCCTGAGCCATATTTTGGATCCAAATTCTGGCTCTCTGCACGTATTCGCAGTTATAAGTTACGACTTTTTATACCCAACATATGCCAAGTACTGAAAGCGGTGTTTGGTCACATTTGTCCCAAACCTCCCTCCAGTTTTCAAAATATCCCAAACATCCCAATATCGTGGCCTGAGCCATATTTTGGAACCAAATTCTGGCTCTCTGCACGTATTCGCAGTTTGAAATTACAACTTATTATACCCAACATATGCCAAGTCCTGAAAGCGGCAGTGAGTCACATTTTGCACAAACTCCCCTGCAGTTTTCAAAATATCCCAAATATCCCAATTTCGAGGCCTGAGCCCTATTATGGAGCCAAATAGTGGCTCTCTGCACGTATTCGCAGTTTGAAATTGAGACTTTTTTATACCAACATATGCCAAGTACTGAAAGCCGCGTTTAGTCACATTTGTCTCAAACCACCCTGCAGTTTTCAAAATATCCCAAACATCCCAATTTCGAGGCCTGAGCCATAATTTGGAGCCAAATTCTGGCTCTTTGCACGTATTCGCAGTTTGATATTACGACTTTTTATACCCAACATATGCCAAGTCCTCAAAGCGGCAGTGAGTCACATTTTGTACAAACTCTCCTGCAGTTTTCGAAATATCCCAAATATCACAATTTTGAGGCCTGAGCCATATTTTGGAGCCAAATTCTGGCTCTCTGCACGTATTCGCAGTTAGAAATTACATCTTTTTACACCCAACATATGCCAAGTACTGAAAGCGGCGTTTGGTCACATTTGTCCCAAACATCCCTGCAGTTTTCAAAATATCCCAAACATCCCAATTTCGAGGCCTGAGCCATAATTTGGAGCCAAATTCTGGCTCTATGCACGTATTCGCAGTTTGATATTATGAATTTTTATACCCAACATATGACAAGTCCTGAAAGCGGCAGTGAGTCACATTTTGCACAAACTCCCCAGCAGTTTTCAAAATATCCTAAACATCCCAATTTCGAGGCCTGAGCAATATTTTGGAGCCAAATTCTGGATCTCTGCACGTATTCGCAGTTTGAAATTGCGAATTTTTATACCCAATATATGCCAAGTACTGAAAGCGGCAGTGAGCCACATTTTGCCAAAACTCACCTCCAGTTTTCAAAATATCCCAAACATCCCAATTTCGAGTCCTGAGTTATATTTTGGAGCCAATTTCTGGCTCTCTGAACGTATTCGCAGTTTGAAATTACCACCTTTTATACCCAACATATGCGAAGTACTGAAAGCGGCGTTTAGTCACATTTGTCCCAATCCCCCCCTGCAGTTTTCAAAATATCCCAAACATCCCAATATCGAGGCCTGAGCCATATTTTGGAACCAAATTCGTGCTCTCTGCACGTATTCGCAGTTTGAAATTACAACTTATTATACCCAACATATGCCAATTCCTGAAAGCGGCAGTGAGTCACATTTTGCACAAACTCCCCTGCAGTTTTCGAAATATCCCAAATATCTCAATTTCGAAGCATGAGCCATATTTTGGAGCCAAATTCTAGCTCTCTGCACGTATTCGCAGTTTGAAATTACGAATTTTATACCCAACATATGCCAAGTCCTGAAAGCGGCAGTGAGTCACATTTTGCACAAACTCCCCTTCAGTTTTCACAATATCTTAAATATCCCAATTTCGAGGCCTTAGCCATATTATGGAGCCAAATTTTGTCTCTCTGCACGTATTCGCAGTTTGATAGTACAAATCTTTATACTCAACATATGCCAAGTCCTGAAAGCAGCAGTGAGCCACATTTTGCACAAACTCCCCCTGCAGTTTTCAAAATAATCCAAAAATCTCAATTTCTAGGCCTGAGCCATATTTTGGAGCCAAATTCAGGATCTCTGCACGTATTCGCAGTTTGAAATTGCGACTTTTTTATGCCGAATATATGCCAAGTACTGAAAGCGGCAGTGAGTCACATTTTGCCCAAACTCCCCTCCAAATTTCAAAATAACGCAAATATCCCAATTTCGAGGCCTGAGCCATATTTTGGAGCCAAGTTCTAGCTTTCTGCACGTATTCGCAGTTAGAAATTACATCTTTTTATACCCAACATAGGGCAAGTACTGAAAGCGGCTTTTGGTCACATTTGCCCCAAACCTCCCTGCAGTTTTCAAAATATCCCAAATATCCCAATTTTGAGGCCTGAGCCATATTTTGGAGCAAAATTCATGCTATCTGCACGTATTCGCAGTTTGAAATTACAACTTTTTATACCCAACATAGGGCAAGTACTGAAAGCGGCATTTGGTCACATTTGTCCCAAACCTCAATGCAGTTTTCAAAATATCCCAAACATCTCAATATCAAGGCCTGGGCCATATTTTGGAGCCAAATTCTGGCTCTCTGCACGTATTCGCAGTTTGATATTACGACTTTTTATACCCAACATATGCGAAGTACTGAAAGCGGCGTTTAGTCACATTTGTCCTAATCCCCCCTGCAGTTTTCAAAATATCCCAAACATCCAAATATCGAGGCCTGAGCTATATTTTGGAGCCAAATTCTGGATCTCTGCACGTATTCGCAGTTTGAAATTACGACTTTTTATACCCAACATATGCCAAGTAATGAAAGCGGCGTTTGGTCATATTTGTCCCAAAGTCCCCTGCAGTTTTCAAAATATCCCAAACATCCCAATTTCGAGGCCTGAGCCATATTTTGGAGTCAAATTCTGGCTCTATGCACGTATTCGCAGTTTGATATTACGACTTTTTATACGCAACATATGCCAAGTCCTGAAAGCGGCAGTGAGTCGCATTTTGAACAAACTCCCCTGCAGTTTTCAAAATATCCCAAATATCCCAATTTCGAGGCCTGAGCCATATTTTGGAGCCAAATTCTGGCTCTCTGCACGTATTCGCAGTTTGAAATTGCGACTTTTTTATACCCAACATATGCCAAGAACTGAATGCGGCGTTTGGTCATATTTGTCTCAAACCTCCCTGCAGTTTTCAAAATATCCCAAATAACCCAATTTCGAGGTCTGAGCCATATTTTGGAGCCAAATTCGGGCTCTCTGCACGTATTCACAGTTTGATATTACGACTTTTTATACCCAACATATGCCAAGTCCTGAAAGCGGCAGTGAGTCACATTTTGAACAAACTCCCCTGTAGTTTTCGAAATATCCCAAACATCCCAATTTTGAAGCCTGAGCCATAATTTGCAACCAAATTCTGGCTCTCTGCACGTATTTGCAGTTTGGAATTACGACTTTTTTATTCCCAACATATGCGAAGTACTGTAAGCGGCGTTTGGTCACATTTGACCCAAACTTTCCTGCAGTTTTCAAAATATCGCAAACATCCCAATTTCGAGTCCTGAGCCATATTTTGGAGCCAATTTCTGGCTCTCTGAACGTATTCGCAGTTTAAAATTAACACCTTTTATACCCAACATATGCGAAGTACTGTAAGCGGCGTTTAGTCACATTTGTCCCAATCCCCCCTGCAGTTTTCAAAATATCCCAAACATCCCAATATCGTGGCCTGAGCCATATTTTGGAACCAAATTCTGGCTCTCTGCACGTATTCGCAGTTTGAAATTACAACTTATTATACCCAACATATGCCAAGTCCTGAAAGCGGCAGTGAGTCACATTTTGCACAAACTCCCCTGCAGTTTTCGAAATATCCCAAATATCTCAATTTCGAAGCATGAGCCATATTTTGTAGCCAAATTCTAGCTCTCTGCACGTATTCGCAGTTTGAAATTACGAATTTTATACCCAACATATGCCAAGTCCTCAAAGCGGCAGTGAGTCAAATTTTGCACAAACTCCCCTTTAGTTTTACAATATCTTAAATATCCCAATTTCGAGGCCTTAGCCATATTATGGAGCCAAATTTTGGCTATCTGCACGTATTCGCAGTTTGATAGTACGAATTTTATACCCAACATATGCCAAGTCCTGAAAGCAGCAGTGAGTCACATTTTGCACAAACTCCCCTGCAGTTTTCGAAATATCCGAAATATCCTAATTTCTTGGCCTGAGCCATATTTTGGAGCCAAATTCAGCATCTCTGCACGTATTCGCAGTTTGAAATTGCGACTTTTTTATACCGAATATATGCCAAGTACTGAAAGCGGCAGTGAGTCACATTTTGCCCAAACTCCCCTCCAAATTTCAAAATAACGCAAATATCCCAATTTCGAGGCCTGAGCCATATTTTGGAGCCAAGTTCTAGCTCTCTGCACGTATTCGCAGTTAGAAATTACATCTTTTTATACCCAACATATTCCAAGTACTGAAAGCGGCTTTTGGTCACATTTGTCCCAAACCTCCCTGCAGTTTTCAAAATATCCCAATTTTGAGGCCTGAGCCATATTTTGGAGCAAAATTCATGCTATCTGCACGTATTCGCAGTTTGAAATTACAAATTTTTATACCCTACATAGGGCAAGTACTGAAAGCGGCATTTGGTCACATTTGTCCCAAACCTCAATGCAGTTTTCAAAATATCCCAAACATCTCAATATCAAGGCCTGGACCATATTTTGGAGCCAAATTCTGGCTCTCTGCACGTATTCGCAGTTTGATATTACGACTTTTTATACCCAACATATGCGAAGTACTGAAAGCGGTGTTTAGTCACATTTGTCCTAATCCCCCCTGCAGTTTTCAAAATATCCCAAACATCCAAATATCGAGGCCTGAGCCATATTTTGGAGTCAAATTCTGACTCTCTGCACGTATTCGCAGTTCGAAATTACCAACTTTTATACCCAACATATGCCAAGTCCTGAAAGCGGCAGTGAGTCTCATTTTGTACAAACTCCCCTGCAGTTTTTGAAATATCCCAAATATCCCAATTTCGAGGCCTGAGACATATTTTGGAACCAAATTCTGGCTCTCTGCACGTACTCGCAGTTTGAAATTACAACTTTTTATACCCAACATAGGCCAAGTACTGAAAGCGGCGTTTGGTCATATTTGTCCCAAAGTACCCTGCAGTTTTCAAAATATCCCAAACATCCCAATTTCGAGGCCTGAGCCATATTTTCGAGCCAAATTCTCGCTCTATGCACGTATTCGCAGTTTGATATTACGACTTTTTATACCCAACATATGCCAAGTCATAAAACCGGCAGAGAGTCACATTTTGCACAAACTCCCCTGCAGTTTTTGAAATATCCCAAATATCCCAATTTCGAGGCTTGAGACATATTTTGGAACCAAATTCTGGCTCTCTGCACGTATTCGCAGTTTGAAATTACGACTTTTTTATACCCAACATATGCGAAGTATTGAAAGCGGCGTTTAGTCACATTTGTCCCAATCCCCCCTGCAGTTTTCAAAATATCCCAAACATCCCAATATCGAGGCCTGAGCCATATTTTGGAGCCAAATTCTGGCTCTATGCACGTATTCGCAGTTTGATATTACGACTTTTTATACCCAACATATGCCAAGTAATGAAAGCGGCAGTGAGTCACATTTTGCCCAAACTCCCCTCCAGTAATAAAGCAAATATCCCAATTTCGAGGCCTGAGCTATATTTTGGAGCCAAATTCTGGCTCTCTGCACGTATTCGCAGTTTGAAATTACATATCTTTATACCCAACATATGCCAAGTACTGAAAGCGGCGCTGGGTCACATTTGTCCCAAACCTTCCTCCAGTTTTCAAAATATCCCAAACACCCCAATTTCAAGGCCTGAGCCATATTTTAGAGCCAAATTCTGGCTCTATGCACGTATTCGCAGTTTGATATTACGACTTTTTATACGCAACATATGCCAAGTCCTGAAAGCGGCAGTGAGTCGCATTTTGCACAAACTCCCCTGTAGTTTTTGAAATATCCCAAATATCCCAATTTCGAGGCCTGAGCCATATTTTGGAGCCAAATTCTGGCTCTCTGCACGTATTCGCAGTTTGAAATTACGAATTTTTATACCCAACATATGCGAAGTACTGAGAGCGGCGTTTGGTCTCATTTGTCCCAAACCTCCCTGTAGTTGCAAAATATCCCAAATATCCCAATTTCGAGGGCTGCGCCATATTTTGGAGCAAAATTCATGATATCTGCACGTATTCGCAGTTTGAAATTACAACTTTTTATACCCAACATAGGCCAAGTACTGAAAGCGGCATTTGGTCATATTTGTCCCAAAGTCCCCTGCAGTTTTCACAATATCCCAAACATCCCAATTTCGAGGCCTGAGCCATATTTTGGAGTTAAATTCTGGCTCTATGCACGTATTCGCATTTTGATATTATGATATTTTATACCCAACATATGCCACGTCCTGACAGCGGCAGTGAGTCACATTTTGCACAAACTCCCCTGCAGTTTTTGAAATATCCCAAATATCCCAATTTCGAGGACAGAGCCATATTTTGGAGCCAAATTCTGGCTCTCTGCACGTATTCGCAGTTTGAAATTACGAATTTTTATTCCCAACATATGCGATGTACTGAGAGCAGCGTTTGGTCTCATTTGTCCCAAACCTCCCTGCAGTTGCAAAATATCCCAAATATCCCAATTTCGAGGCCTGCACCATATTTTGGAGCAAAATTCAGGCTCTCTGCACGTATTCGCAGTTTGAAATTACAACTTTTTTTACCCAACATATGCCAAGTACTGAAAGCGGCGTTTGGTCATATTTGTCCCAAAGTCCCCTGCAGTTTTCAAAATATCCCAAACAACCCAATTTCGAGGCCTGAGCCATATTTTGGAGTCAAATTCTGGCTCTCTGCACGTATTCGCAGTTTGAAATTGCTACTTTTTTTTACCAACATATGCCAAGTACTGTAAGCGGCGTTTGGTCACATTTGTCCCAAACCTCCCTGCAGTTTTCAAAATATCCCAAACATTCCAATTTCGAGGCCTGGGCCATATTTTGGAGCCAAATTCTGGCTCTCTGCACGTATTCGCAGTTTGAAATTACGACTTTTTTATACCCAACATATGCGAAGTTCTGAAAGCGGCGTTTGGTCACATTTGTCCCAAACCTCCCTGCAGTTTAAAAAATATCCCAAACATTCCAATTTTGAGGCCTGAGCCATATTTTGGAGCCAAATTCTGGCTCTATGCACGTACTCGGAGTTTGATATTACGAATTTTTATACCCAACATATGCCAAGTCCTGAAAGCGGCAGTGAGTCACATTTTGCCCAAACTCCCCTCCAATAATAACGCAAATATCCCAATTTCGAAGCCTGAGCCATATTTTGGAGCCAAGTTCTGGCTCTCTGCACGTATTCGCAGTTTGAAATTACGACTTTTTTATACCCAACATATGCGAAGGACTGAAAGCGGCGTTTGGTCACATTTGTCCCAAACCTCCCTGCAGTTTTCAAAATATCCCAAACATCTCAATATCGAGGCCTGGGCCATATTTTGGAGCCAAATTCTGGCTCTCTGCACGTATTCGCAGTTTGATATTACGACTTTTTATACCCAACATATGCGAAGTACTGAAAGCGGTGTTTGGTCACATTTGTCCTAAACTTTATTGCAGTTTTCAAAATATCCGAAACATCCCAATATCGAGGCCTCAGCCATATTTTGGAACCAAATTCAGGCTCTCTGCATTTATTCGCAGTTTGAAATAACGAATTTTTTTACCCAACATATGCCAAGTACTGAAAGCGGCGTTTGGTCACATTTGTCCCAATCCACCCTCCAGTTTTCAAAATATCCCAACCATCCCTATTTCGAGGCCTGAGCCATATTTTGGAGCCAAATTCTGGATCTCTGCACGTATTCGCAGTTTGAAATTACGACTTTTTATACCGAACATATGCCAAGTACTGAAAGCGGCGTTTGGTCATATTTGTCCCAAAGTCCCCTGCAGTTTTCAAAATATCCCAAACATCCCAATTTTGAGGCCTGAGCCATAATTTGGAGCCAAATTCTGGCTCTGTGCACGTATTCGCAGTTTGATATTACGAATTTTTATACCGAACATATGCTAAGTCCTGAAAGCGGCAGTGAGTCACATTTTGCACAAACTCCCCTGCAGTTTTTGAAATATCCCAAATATCCCAATTTCAAGGCCTGAGCCATATTTTGGAGCCAAATTCTGGCTCTATGCACGTATTCGCAGTTTGATATTACGACTTTTTATAAACAACATATGCAAAGTCCTGAAATCGGCAGTGAGTCGCATTTTGCACAAACTCCCCTGCAGTTTTTGAAATATCCCAAATATCCCAATTTCGAGGCCTGAGCCATATTTTGGAGCCAAATTCTGGCTCTCTGCACGTATTCGCGGTTTGAAATTACGACTTTTTATACCCAACATATGCAAAGTACTGAGAGCGGCGTTTGGTCTCATTTGTCCCAATCGTCCCTGCAGTTGCAAAATATCCCAAATATCCCAATTTCGAGGCCTGCGCCATTATTTGGAGCAAAATTCAGGCTCTCTGCACGTATTCGCAGTTTGAAATTACGACTTTTTTATACAGAACATATGCAAAGTATTGAAAGCGGCGTTTAGTCACATTTGTCCCAATCCCCCCTGCAGTTTTCAAAATATCCCAAACATCCCAATATCGAGGCCTGAGCCATATTTTGGAACCAAATTCTGGCTCTCTGCACGTATTCACAGTTTGAAATTACCACCTTTTATACGCAACATATGCCAAGTCATGAAAGCGGCAGTGAGTCACATTTTGCACAAACTCCCCTGCAGTTTTCAAAATATCCCAATTTCGAGGCCTGAGCCATATTATGGAGCCAAATTTTGGCTCTTTGCACGTATTCGCAGTTTGAAATTACGACTTTTTTATACCAACATATGCCAAGTACTGAAAGCGGCGTTTGGTCACATTTGTCCCAAACCTCCCTCCAGTTTTCAAAATATCCCAAACACCCCAATTTCGAGGCCTGAGCCATAATTTGGAGCCAAATTCTGGCTCTGTGCAGGTATTCGCAGTTTGAAATTACAACTTTTTATACCCAACATAGGCCAAGTACTAAAAGCGGCGTTTAGTCATATTTGTCCCAAAGTCCCCTGCAGTTTCAAAATATCCCAAACATCCCAATTTCGAGGCCTGAGCCATATTTTGGAGCCAAATTCTGGATCTATGCACGTATTCGCAGTTTGATATTACGACTTTTATACCCATCATATGCCAAGTCCTGAAAGCGGCAGTGAGTCACATTTTGCACAAACTCCCCTGCAGTTTTTTAAATATCCGAAATATCCCAATTTCGAGGCCTGAGACATATTTTGGAACCAAATTCTGGCTCTCTGCACGTATTCGCAGTTTGAAATTACGACTTTTTTATACAGAACATATGCAAAGTATTGAAAGCGGCGTTTAGTCACATTTGTCCCAATCCACCCTGCAGTTTTCAAAATATCCCAAACATCCCAATATCGAGGCCTGAGCCATATTTTGTAGCCAAATTCTGGCTCTATGCACGTATTCGCAGTTTGATATTACGACTTTTTATACCCAACATATGCCAAGTAATGAAAGCGGCAGTGAGTCACATTTTGCCCAAACTCCCCTCCAGTAATAATGCAAATATCCCAATTTCGAGGCCTGAGCTATATTTTGGAGCCAAATTCTGGCTCTCTGCACGTTTTCGCAGTTTGAAATTACATCTTTTTATACCCAACATATGCCAAGTACTGAAAGCGGCGTTTGGTCACATTTGTCCCAAACCTCCCTCCAGTTTTCAAAATATCCCAAACACCCCAATTTCGAGGCCTGCGCCATATTTTGGAGCAAAATTCAGGCTCTCTGCATGCATTTGCAGTTTGAAATTACAACTTTTTATACCCAACATAGGCCAAGTACTGAAAGCGGCGTTTGGTCATATTTGTCCCAAAGACTCCGGCAGTTTTCAAAATATCCCAAACATCCCAATTTCGAGGCCTGAGCCATATTTTTGAGCCAAATTCTGGCTCAATGCACGTATTCGCAGTTTGATATTACGACATTTTATACCCAACATATGCCAAGTCCTGAAAGCGGCAGTGAGTCACATTTTGCACAAACTCCACTGCAGTTTTCAAAATATCCCAAATATCCCAATTTCGAGGCCTGAGCCATATTATGGAGCCAAATTTTGGCTCTTTGCACGTATTCGCTTTTTAAAATTGCGATTTTTTATACCAACATATGCCAAGTCCTGAAAGCGGCAGTGAGTCGCATTTTGCACAAACTCCCCTGCAGTGTTTGAAATATCCCAAATAACCCAATTTCGAGGCCTGAGCCATATTTTGGAGCCAAATTATGGCTCTCTGCAGGTATTCGCAGTTTGAAATTACGACTTTTTATACCCAACATATGCGAAGTACTGAGAGCGGCGTTTGGTCTTATTTGTCCCAAACCTCCCTCCAGTTTTCAAAATATCCCAAACACCCCAATTTCGAGGCCTGAGCTATAATTTGGAGCCAAATTCAGGCTCTCTGCACGTATTCGCAGTTTGAAATTACGACTTTTTATACCCAACATATGCGAAGTACTGAAAGCGGCGTTTAGTCACATTTGTCCCAATCCCCCCTGCAGTTTTCAAAATATCCCAAACATCGCAATATCGAAACCTGAGCCATATTTTGGAGGCAAATTCTGGCTCTATGCACGTACTCGGAGTTTGATATTACGAATTTTTATACCCAACATATGCCAAGTCCTGAAAGCGGCAGTGAGTCACATTTTGCCCAAACTCCCCTCCAATAATAATGCAAATATCCCAATTTCGAAGCCTGAGCCATATTTTGGAGCCAAGTTCTGGCTCTCTGCATGTATTCGGGGTTTGATATTACGACTTTTTATACCCAACATATGCGAAGTACTGAAAGCGGTGTTTGGTCACATTTGTCCTAAACTTTCCTGCAGTTTTCAAAATATCCCAAACATCCCAATATCGAGGCCTGAGCTATATTTTGGAGCCAAATCCTGGCTTTCTGCACGTATTCGCAGTTTGAAATAACGACTTTTTATACCCAACATATGCGAAGTACTGAAAGCGGCGTTTAGTCACATTTGTCCTAATCCCCCCTGCAGTTTTCAAAATATCCCAAACATCCCAATATCGAGGCCTGAGCCATATTTTGGAGCCAAATTCTGGCTCTCTGCACGTATTCGCAGTTTGAAATAACGACTTTTTATATCCAACATATGACAAGTACTGAAAGTGGCGTTTGGTCACATTTGTCCCAAATCTAACTGCAGTTTTCAAAATATCCCAAACATCCCAATATCGAGGCCTGAACCATATTTTGGAACCAAATTCAGGCTCTCTGCACGTATTCATAGTTTGAAATAACGACTTTTTATACCCAACATATGCCAAGTACTGAAAGCTGCGTTTGGTCACATTTGTCGCAAACCACCCTCCAGTTTTCAAAATATCCCAACCATCCCTATTTCGAGGCCTGAGCCATATTTTGGAGCCAAATTCTGGATCTCTGCACGTATTCGCAGTTTGAAACTACGACTTTTTATACCCAACATATGCCAAGTACTAAAAGCGGCATTTAGTCACATTTGTCCCAATCCCCCCTGCAGTTTTCAAAATATCCCAAACATCCCAATATCGAAACCTGAGCCATATTTTGGAGCCAAATTCTGGCTCTATGCACGTACTCGGAGTTTGATATTACGAATTTTTATACCCAACATATGCCAAGTCCTGAAAGCGGCAGTGAGTCACATTTTGCCCAAACTCCCCTCCAATAATAACGCAAATATCCCAATTTCGAAGCCTGAGCCATATTTTGGAGCCAAGTTCTGGCTCTCTGCATGTATTCGGGGTTTGATATTACGAATTTTTATACCCAACATATGCCAAGTACTGAAAGCGGCAGAGAGTCACATTTTGCACAAACTCCCCTGCAGTTTTCAAAATATCCCAAACACCACCATTTCGATTTCTGAGCATTATTTTGGAGCCAAATTTTGGCTCTCTGCACGTATTCGCAGTTTGAAATTACGACTTTTTTATACCCAACATATGCGAAGGACTGAAAGCGGCGTTTAATCACATATGTCCTAATCCCCCCTGCAGTTTTCAAAATATCCCAAACATCCCAATATCGAGGCCTGAGCCATATTTTGGAACCAAATTCAGGCTCTCTGCACATATTCGCAGTTTGAAATAACGACTTTTTATACCCAACATATGCGAAGTACTGAGAGCGGCGTTTGGTCTCATTTGTCCCAAACCTCCCTGCAGTTTTCAAAATTTCCCAAATATCCCAATTTCGAGGCCTGCGTCATATTTTGGAGCAAAATTCAGGCTCTCTGCACGTATTCGCAGTTTGAAATTAAAACTTTTTTACCCAACATAGGCCAAGTACTGAAAGCGGCGTTTGGTCATATTTGTCCCAAAGTCCCCTGCAGTTTTCACAACATCCCAAACATCCCAATTTCGAGGCATGAGCCATATTTTGGAGCCAAATTCTGGCTCTATGCATGTATTCGCAGTATGATATTATGACATTTTATACCCAACATATGCCAAGTCCTGAAAGCGGCAGTGAGTCACATTTTGCACAAACTCCCCAGCAGTTTTCAAAATATCCCAAATATCCCAATTTCGAGGCCTGAGCCATATTATGGAGCCAAATATTGGCTCTTTGCACGTATTCGCTGTTTGAAATTGCGACTTTTTTATAACAACATATGCCAAGTACTGAAAGCGGCGTTTGGTCACATATGTCCCAAACCTCCCTCCAGTTTTCAAAATATCCCAAACACCCCAATTTCGAGGCCTGAGCCATATTTTGGAGCCAAATTCTGGCTCTATGCACGTATTCGCAGTTTGATAATACGATTTTTATACCCAACATATTCCAAGTAATGAAAGCGGCAGTGAGTCACATTTTGCCCTCACTCCCCTCCAGCAATAATGCAAATATCCCAATTTCGAGGCCTGAGCTATATTTTGGAGCCAAATTCTGGCTCTCTGCACGGATTCGCAGTTTGAAATTACATCTTTTTATATCCAACATATGCGAAGTACTGAAAGCGGCGTTTGGTCACATTTGTCCCAAACCTCCCTCCAGTTTTCAAAATATCCCAAACACCCCAATTTCGAGGCCTGAGCCATATTTTGGAGCCAAATTCTGGCTCTCTGCACGTATTCGCAGTTTGAAATTACAACCTATTATACCCAACATATGCCAAGTACTGAAAGCGGCGTTTGGTCATATTTGTCCCAAACCTCCCTGCAGATGCAAAATATCCCAAATATCCCAATTTCGAGGCCTGCGCCATATTTTGGAGCAAAATTCAGGCTCTCTGCACTCGTTCTCTGTTTGAAATTACAACTTTTTATACCCAACATATGCCAAGTACTGAAAGCGGCGTTTGGTCATATTTGTCCCAAAGTCCCCTGCAGTTTTCAAAATATCCCAAACATCCCAATTTCGAGGCCTGAGCCATATTTTGGAGTCAAATTCTGGCTCTCTGCACGTATTCGCAGTTCGAAATTGCCACCTTTTATACCCAACATATGCCAAGTCCTGAAAGCGGCAGTGAGTCACATTTTGCACAAACTCCCCTGCAGTTTTCAAAATATCCCATATATCCCAATTTCGAGGCCTGAGCCATATTATGGAGCCAAATTTTGGCTCTTTGCACGTATTCGCAGTTTGAAATTGCGACTTTTTTATACCAACATATGCCAAGTACTGAAAGCGGCGCTTGGTCACATTTGTCCGAAACCTCCCTGCAGTTTTTTAAATATCCAAAGCATCCCAATTTCGAGGCCTGGGCCATATTTTGGAGCCAAATTCTGGATCTCTGCACGTACTCGCAGTTTAATATTACGAATTTTTATACCCAACATATGCCAAGTCCTGAAAGCGGCAGTGAGTCACATTTTGCACAATCTCCCCTGCAGTTTTCGAAATATCCCAAATATCCCAACTTCGAGGCCTGAGCCATATTTTTGGAGCCAAATTCTGGATCTCTGCACGTATTAGCAGTTTGAAATTGCGACTTTTTTATACCCAACATATGCCAAGTACTGAAAGCGGCAGTGAGTCACATTTTGCCCAAACTCCCCTTCAGTTTTCAAAATAACGCAAATATCCCAATTTCGAGGCCTGAGCTATATTTTGGAGCCAAATTCTGGCTCTCTGCACGTATTCGCAGTTTGAAATTACATCTTTTTATACCCAACATATGACAAGTACTGAAAGCGGCGTTTGGTCACATTTGTCCCAAACCTCCCCGCAGTTTTCAAAATATCCCAAATATCCCAATTTCGAGGCCTGAGCCATATTTTGGACCCAAATTCTGGCTCTTTGCATGTATTAGCAGTTTGAAACTACGACTTTTTTATACCCAACATATGCGAACGACTGAAAACGGCGTTTGGTCACATTTGTCCCAAACCTCCCTCCAGTTTTCAAAATAACCCAAACGTCCCAATTTCGAGGCCAGAGCCATATTTTGGAGCCAAATTCTGGCTCTCTGCACGTATTCGCAGTTTGAAATTGCGACTTTTTTATACCCAACATATGCTAAGTGCTGGAAGTGGCGTTTGGTCACATTTGTCTGAATCCCCTCAGCAGTTTTCAAAATATCCCAAACATCCTAAAATCGAGGCTTGAGCCATATTTTGGAGCCAAATTCTGGATCTCTGCACGTATTCGCAGGTTGAAATTACGACATATAATATCCAACATATGCCAAGCACTGAAAGCGGCAAAGAGTCACATTTTGCACAAACTCCCCTGCATTTTTCTAAATATCCCAAACATCCCAATTTCGAGGCCTGAGCCATATTTTGGAGTTAAATTCAGGCTCTCTGCACGTATTCGCAGTTTGAAATTACGACTTTTTATACCCAACATATGCCAAGTACTGAACGCAGCGTTTGGTCACATTTGTCCCAAACCTCCCTCCAGTTTTCAAAATACCCCAAACATCCCAATTTCGAGGCCTGCGCCATATTTTGGAGCAAAATTCAGGCTCTCTGCACTCATTCTCTGTTTGAAATTACAACTTTTTATACCCAACATATGCCAAGTACTGAAAGCGGCGTTTGGTCATATTTGTCCCAAAGTCCCCTGCAGTTTTCAAAATATCCCAAACATCCCAATTTCGAGGCCTGAGCCATATTTTGGAGTCAAATTCTGGCTCTCTGCACGTATTCGCAGTTCGAAATTGCCACCTTTTATACCCAACATATGCCATGTCCTGAAAGCGGCAGTGAGTCACATTTTGCACAAACTCCCCTGCAGTTTTCAAAATATCCCATATATCCCAATTTCGAGGCCTGAGCCATATTATGGAGCCAAATTTTGGCTTTTTGCACGTATTTGCTGTTTGAAATTGCGACTTTTTTATAACAACATATGCCAAGTACTGAAAGCGGCGTTTGGTCACATTTGTCCCAAACCTCCCTGCAGTTTTTTAAATATCCAAAGCATCCCAATTTCGAGGCCTGGGCCATATTTTGGAGCCAAATTCTTGATCTCTGCACGTACTCGCAGTTTAATATTACGAATTTTTATACCCAACATATGCCAAGTCCTGAAAGCGGCAGTGAGTCACATTTTGCACAAACTCCCCTGCAGTTTTCGAAATATCCCAAATATCCCAACTTCGAGGCCTGAGCCATATTTTTGGAGCCAAATTCTGGATCTCTGCACGTATTAGCAGTTTGAAATTGCGACTTTTTTATACCCAACATATGCCAAGTACTGAAAGCGTCAGTGAGTCACATTTTGCCCAAACTCCCCTCAAGTAATAACGCAAATATCCCAATTTCGAGGCCTGAGCCATATTTTGGAGCCAAATTCTGGCCCTCTGCACGTATTCGCTGTTTGATATTACGACTTTTTATACCCAACATATGCCAAGTACTGGACGCAGCAGTGAGTCACATTTTGCACAAACTCCCCTTCAGTTTTCAAAATATCCCAAACATCCCAATTTCGAGGCCTGAGCCATATTTTAGAGCCAAATTCAGGCTCTCTGCACGTATTCGCAGTTTGATATTACGACTTTTTTATACCCAACATATGTGGAGTACTGAAAGCGGCGTTTGATCACATTTGTCCCAAACCTTCCTGCAGTTTTCAAAATATCCCAAACATCCCAATATCGAGGCCTACCCCATATTTTGGAGCCAAATTCTGGCTCTCTGCACGTGTTCGCAGTTTGGTATTACGAATTTTATACCCAACATATGCCAAGTACTGAAAGCAGCAGTGAGTCACATTTTGCACAAACTCCCCTCCAGTTTTCAAAATATCTCAAATATCCAAATTTCGAGTCCTGAGCCATATTTTAGAGCCAAATTCTTGCTCTCTGACGTATTCGCAGTTTGAAATTGCGAATTTTTTATTCCCAATATATGCCAAGTGCTGAAAATGGCGTTTGGTCACATGTGACCCAAACCTCCCTCCAGTTTTCAAAATATCCCACACATCCCAATTTCGTGGCCTGAGCCATATTTTGGAGCCAGATTCTGGCTCTCTGCACGTATTCGCAGTTTGAAATTACGACTTTTTATACCCAACATATGCCAATTCCTGAAAGCGGCAGTGAGTCATATTTGTCCCAAAGTCTCCTGCAGTTTTCAAAATATCCCAAACATCCCAATCTCGAGTTCTGAGCCATATTTTGGAGCCAAATTCTGGCTCTCTGCACTTATTTGCAGTTTGAAATTGCGACTTTTTTATACCCAACATATGTCAAGTACTGAAAGCGGCGTTTGGTCATATTTGTCCTAAACTCCCCTGCAGTTTTCAAAATATCCCAAACTTCCCAATTTCGAAACCTGAGCCATAATTTGGAGCCAAATTCTTGCTCTATGCACGTATTCGCAGTTTGATATTACCAATTTTTATACCCAACATACGCAAAGTCCTGAAAGCGGCAGTGAGTCACATTTTGCACAAACTCCCCTGCAGTTTTCGAAATATCCCAAATATCCCAATTTCGAGGCCTGAGCCATATTTTGGAGCCAAATTCTGGCTCTCTGCACGTATTCGCAGTTTGAAATAGCGACTTTTTTATTCCCAACATATGCCACGTACTGAAAGCGGCAGTGAGTCACATTTTGCCCAAACTCCCCTTCAGTTTTCAAAATAACGCAAATATCCGAATTTCGAGGCCTGAGCTATATTTTGGAGCCAAATTCTGGCTCTCTGCACGTATTCGCAGTTTGAAATTACATCTTTTTATACCCAACATATGACAAGTACTGAAAGCGGCGTTTGGTCATATTTGTCCCGAAGTCCCCTGCAGTTTTCAAAATATCCCAAACATCACAATTTCGAGGCCTGAGCCATATTTTGGAGCCAAAATCTGGCTCTCTGCACGTATTCGCGGTTTGAAATTACCACCTTTTATTCCCAACATATGCCAAGTCCTGAAAGCGGCAATTAATCACATTTTGCACAAACTCCCCTGCAGTTTTCAAAATATCCCAAACATCCCAATTTCGAGGCCTGAGCCATATTTTGGAGCCAAATTCTGGCTCTCTGCACGTATTCGCAGTTTTAAGTTACGACTTTTTATACCCAACCCAGCCAAGTACTGAAAGCGGCGTTTGGTCACATTTGTCCCAAACCTCCCTCCAGTTTTCAAAATATTCCAAACATCCCAATTTCTAAGCCTGAGTCATATTATGGAGCCAAATTCTGGCTCTATATGCACGTATTCGCAGTTTGATATTACGAATTTTTATACCCAACATATGCCAAGTCCTGAAAGCGGCAGTGAGTCACATTTTGCACAAACTCCTCTGCAGTTTTCGAAATATCCCAAATATCCCAATTTCGAGGCCTGAGCAATATTTTGGAGCCAAATTTTGGCTCTCTGCACGTATTCGCAGTTTGAAATTACGACTTTTTTATACCCAACATATGCGAAGGACTGAAAGCGGCGTTTGGTCACATTTGTCCCAAACCTCCCTGCAGTTTTCAAAATATCCGAAATATCCCAATATCGAGGCCTGACTCATATTTTGGAGCCAAATTCTAGCTCTTTGCACGTATTCGCAGTTTGATATTATGACTTTTTATACCCAACATATGCCAAGTACTGAAAGCAGCAGTGAGTCACATTTTGCACAAACTCCCCTGCAGTTTTCAAAATATCCAAAACGTCCAAATTTCGAGGCCTGAGCTATATTTTGGAGCCAAATTCTGGCTCTCTGCACGTATTCGCAGTTTTAAATCACGATTTTTTATTCCCAACATATGCCAAGTCCTAAAGCGGCAAAATTAGTCACATTTTGCACAAACTCCCCTGCAGTTTTCAAAATATCTCAAACATCCCGATTTCGAGGCCTGAGCCATATTTTGGAGCCAAATTCAGGCTCTCTGCACGTATTCGCAGTATGAAATTACGACTTTTTATACCCAACATATGCCAAGTACTGAAAGCGGCGTTTGGTCACATTTGTCCCAAACCTCCTTGCAGTTTTCAAAATATCCAAAATATCCCAATTTCGAGGCCTGACCCATATTTTAGAGCCAAATTCTGGCTCGTTGCACGTATTCGCAGTTTAATATTATGAATTTTTATACTCAACATATGCCAAGTACTGAAAGCGGCAGTGAGTTACATTTTGCACAAACTCCCCTGCAGTTTTCGAAATATCCCAAATATCCCAATTTCGAGGCCTGAGCCATATTTTGGATCCAAATTCTGGCTCTCTGCACGTATTCGCAGTTATAAGTTACGACTTTTTATACCCAACATATGCCAAGTACTGAAAGCGGTGTTTGGTCACATTTGTCCCAAACCTCCCTCCAGTTTTCAAAATATCCCAAACATCCCAATTTCTAGGCCTGAGCCATATTTTGGAGCCAAATTCTTGCTTTATGCACGTATTCGCAGTTTAATATTACGACTTTTTATACCCAACATATGCCAAGTCCTGAAAGCGGCAGTGAGTCACATTTTGCACAATCACCCCTGCAGTTTTCAAAATATCCCAAATATCCCAATTTCGAGGACTGAGACATATTTTGGAGCCAAATTCTGGCTCTCTGCACGTATTCGCAGTTTGAAATTACAACTTATTATACCCAACATATGCCAACTACTGAAAGCGGCGTTTGGTCACATTTGTCCCAAACCTCCCTGCAGTTTTCAAAATATCCCAAATATCCCAATTTCGAGGCCTGAGATATATTTTGGAGCCAAATTCAGGCTCTATGAACGTATTCGCAGTTTGATATTTCGACTTTTTATACCCAACATATGACAAGTCCTGAAAGCAGCAGTGAGTCACATTTTGCACAAACTCCCCTGCAGTTTTCGAAATATTCCTAATATCCCAATTTCGAAGCCTGAGCCATATTTTGGTGCTAAATTCTGGCTCTCTGCACGTATTCGCAGTTTGAAATTGCGACTTATTTTATACCCAACATATGCCCAGTACTGAAACCGGGGTTTGGTCACATTTGTCCCAAACCTCCCTGCAGTTTTCAAAAATATCCCAAATATCTCAATTTCGAGGCCTGAGGCATATTTTGGAGCCAAATTCTAGCTCTCTGCACGCATTCGCAGTTTGATATTACGACTTTTTATACCCAACATATGCCAAGTACTGAAATCAGCGTTTGGTCACATTTGTCCCAAACCTACCTGCAGTTTTCAAAATATCCCAAACTTCCCAATTTCGAGGCCTGAGCCATAATTTGGAGCCAAATTCTGGCTCTATGCACGTATTCACAGTTTGATATTATGAATTTTTATACCCAACATATGACAAGTCCTGAAAGCAGCAGTGAGTCACATTTTGCACAAACTCCCCAGCAGTTTTCGAAATATCCGAAATATCTCTATTTCGAGGCCTGAGCCATATTTTGGAGCCAAATTCTGGATCTCTGCACGTATTCGCAGTTTGAAAGTGCGACTTTTTTATACCCAACATATTCCAAGTACTGAAAGCGGCAGTGAGTCACATTTTGCACAAACTCCCCTGCAGTTTTCAAAATATCCTAAACATCCCAATTTCGAGGCCTGAGCAATATTTTGGAGCCAAATTCTGGCTCTCTGCACGTATTCGCAGTTTGAAATTACGACTTTTTTATACCCAACATATGCGAAGGACTGCAAGCGGCAGTGATTCCCATTTTGCCCAAACTCCCCTCCAGTTTTCAAAATAACGCAAATATCCCAATTTCGAGGCCTGAGCCATATTTTGGAGCCAAGTTTTGGCTCTCTGCACGTATTCGCAGTTAGAAATTACATCTTTTTATACCCAACATATGCCAAGTACTGAAAGCGGCTTTTGGTCACATTTGTCCCAAACCTCCCCGCAGTTTTCAAAATATCCCAAATATCCCAATTTCGAGGCCTGAGCCATATTTTGGACCCAAATTCTGGCTCTCTGCACGTATTCGCAGTTTGAAATTGCGACTTTTTTATACCCAACATATGCCAAGAACTGAATGCAGCGTTTGGTCATATTTGTCTCAAACCTCCCTGCAGTTTTCAAAATATCCCAAATAACCCAATTTCGAGGTCTGAGCCATATTTTGGAGCCAAATTCTGGCTCTCTGCACGTATTCGCAGTTTGATATTACGACTTTTTATACCCAACATATGCCAAGTCCAGAAAGCGGCAGTGAGTCACATTTTGAACAAACTCCCCTGTAGTTTTCGAAATATCCCAAACATCCCAATTTCAAGGCCTGAGCCATATTTTGGACCCAAATTCTGGCTCTCTGCACGTATTCCCAGTTTGAAATTACGACTTTTTTATACCCAACATATGCGAAGTACTGAAAGCGGCGTTTGGTCACATTTGTCCCAAACCTTCCTGCAGTTTTCAAAATATCCCAAACATCCCAATATCGAGGCCTGAGCCATATTTTGGAGCCAAATTCTGGCTCTCTTCACGTATTCGCAGTTTGATATTACGAATTTTATACCCAACATATGTCAAGTACTGAAAGCGGCAGTGAGTCACATTTTGCACAAACTCCCTTCCAGTTTTCAAATTATCCCAAATATCCCAATTTCGAGGCCTGGGCCATATTTTGGAGCCAAATTCTGGCTATCTGCACGTATTCGCAGTTAGAAATTACGTCTTTTTATACCCAACATATGCCAAGTACTGAAAGCGGCGTTTGGTCACATTTGTCCCAAACCTCCTTGCAGTTTTCAAAATATCCAAAATATCCCAATTTCGAGGCCTGACCCATATTTTGGAGCCAAATTCTGGCTCGTTGCACGTATTCGCAGTTTAATATTATGAATTTTTATACCCAACATATGCCAAGTACTGAAAGCGGCAGTGAATTACATTTTGCACAAACTCCCCTGCAGTTTTCGAAATATCACAAATATCCCAATTTCGAGGCCTGAGCCATATTTTGGATCCAAATTCTGGCTCTCTGCACGTATTCGCAGTTATAAGTTACGACTTTTTATACCCAACATATGCCAAGTACTGAAAGCGGTGTTTGGTCACATTTGTCCCAAACCTCCCTCCAGTTTTCAAAATATCCCAAAAATCCCAATTTCTAGGCCTGAGCCATATTTTGGAGCCAAATTCTTGCTTTATGCACGTATTCGCAGTTTAATATTACGACTTTTTATACCCAACATATGCCAAGTCCTGAAAGCGGCAGTGAGTCACATTTTGCACAATCTCCCCTGCAGTTTTCAAAATATCCCAAAAATTCCAATTTCGATGCCTGAGCCATATTATGGAGCCAAATTGTGGCTCTCTGCACGTATTCGCAGTTTGAAATTACGACTTTTTTATACCAACATATGCCAAGTACTGAAAGCCGCGTTTAGTCACATTTGTCTCAAACCACCCTGCAGTTTTCAAAATATCCCAAACATCCCAATTTCGAGGCCTGAGCCATAATTTGGAGCCAAATTCTGGCTCTATGCACGTATTCGCAGTTTGATATTACGACTTTTTATACCCAACATATGCCAAGTCCTGAAAGCGGCAGTGAGTCACATTTTGTACAAACTCTCCTGCAGTTTTCGAAATATAACAAATATCACAATTTCGAGGCCTGAGCCATATTTTGGAGCCAAATTCTGGCTCTCTGCACGTATTCGCAGTTAGAAATTACATCTTTTTACACCCAACATATGCCAAGTAATGAAAGCGGCATTTGGTCACATTTGTTCCAAACATCCCTGCAGTTTTCAAAATATCCAAAATATCCCAATTTCGAGGTCTAAGCCATATTTTGGAGCCAAATTCTGGCTCTCTGCACGTATTTGCAGTTTGAAATTACAACTTATTATACCCAACATATGCCAACTACTGAAAGCGGCGTTTGGTCACATTTGTCCCAAACCTCCCTGCAGTTTTCAAAATATCCCAAATATCCCAATTTCGAGGCCTGAGCCATATTTTGGAGCCAAATTCTGGCTCTTTGCACGTATTCGCAGTTAGAAATTACATCTTTTTACACCCAACATATGCCAAGTACTGAAAGCGGCGTTTGGTCACATTTGTCCCAAACATCCCTGCAGTTTTCAAAATATCCCAAATATCCTAATTTCGAGGCCTGAGCCATATTTTGGAGCCAAATTCTGGCTCTCTGCACGTATTCGCAGGTCGAAATGACGTCTTTTTATACCCAACATATGTCAAGTACTGAAAGCGGCGTTTGGTCATATTTGTCCCAAACTCCCCTGCAGTTTTCAAAATATCCCAAACTTTCCAATTTCGAGGCCTGAGTCATATTTTGGAGCCAAATTCTGGCTCTCTGCACGTATTCGCAGTTTGATATTACGACTTTTTATACCCAACATATGCCAAGTCCAGAAAGCGGCAGTGAGTCACATTTTGAACAAACTCCCCTGTAGTTTTCGAAATATCCCAAACATCCCAATTTCAAGGCCTGAGCCATATTTTGGAACCAAATTCTGGCTCTCTGCACGTATTCGCAGTTTGAAATTACGACTTTTTTATACCCAACATATGCGAAGTACTGAAAGCGGCGTTTGGTCACATTTGTCCCAAACCTTCCTGCAGTTTTCAAAATATCCCAAACATCCCAATATCGAGGCCTGAGCCATATTTTGGAGCCAAATTCTGGCTCTCTTCACGTATTCGCAGTTTGATATTACGAATTTTATACCCAACATATGTCAAGTACTGAAAGCGGCAGTGAGTCACATTTTGCACAAACTCCCTTCCAGTTTTCAAATTATCCCAAATATCCCAATTTCGAGGCCTGAGCCATATTTTGGAGCCAAATTCTGGCTATCTGCACGTATTCGCAGTTAGAAATTAAGTCTTTTTATACCCAACATATGCCAAGTACTGAAAGCGGCGTTTGGTCACATTTGTCCCAAACCTCCTTGCAGTTTTCAAAATATCCAAAATATCCCAATTTCGAGGCCTGACCCATATTTTGGAGCCAAATTCTGGCTCGTTGCACGTATTCGCAGTTTAATATTATGAATTTTTATACCCAACATATGCCAAGAACTGAAAGCGGCAGTGAATTACATTTTGCACAAACTCCCCTGCAGTTTTCGAAATATCACAAATATCCCAATTTCGAGGCCTGAGCCATATTTTGGATCCAAATTCTGGCTCTCTGCACGTATTCGCAGTTATAAGTTACGACTTTTTATACCCAACATATGCCAAGTACTGAAAGCGGTGTTTGGTCACATTTGTCCCAAACCTCCCTCCAGTTTTCAAAATATCCCAAAAATCCCAATTTCTAGGCCTGAGCCATATTTTGGAGCCAAATTCTTGCTTTATGCACGTATTCGCAGTTTAATATTACGAATTTTTATACCCAACATATGCCAAGTCCTGAAAGCGGCAGTGAGTCACATTTTGCACAATCTCCCCTGCAGTTTTCAAAATATCCCAAATATTCCAATTTCGATGCCTGAGCCATATTATGGAGCCAAATTGTGGCTCTCTGCACGTATTCGCAGTTTGAAATTACGACTTTTTTATACCAACATATGCCAAGTACTGAAAGCCGCGTTTAGTCACATTTGTCTCAAACCACCCTGCAGTTTTCAAAATATCCCAAACATCCCAATTTCGAGGCCTGAGCCATAATTTGGAGCCAAATTCTGGCTCTATGCACGTATTCGCAGTTTGATATTACGACTTTTTATACCCAACATATGCCAAGTCCTGAAAGCGGCAGTGAGTCACATTTTGTACAAACTCTCCTGCAGTTTTCGAAATATAACAAATATCACAATTTCGAGGCCTGAGCCATATTTTGGAGCCAAATTCTGGCTCTCTGCACGTATTCGCAGTTAGAAATTACATCTTTTTACACCCAACATATGCCAAGTACTGAAAGCGGCATTTGGTCACATTTGTTCTAAACATCCCTACAGTTTTCAAAATATCCAAAATATCCCAATTTCGAGGTCTAAGCCATATTTTGGAGCCAAATTCTGGCTCTCTGCACGTATTTGCAGTTTGAAATTACAACTTATTATACCCAATATATGCCAACTACTGAAAGCGGCGTTTGGTCACATTTGTCCCAAACCTCCCTGCAGTTTTCAAAATATCCCAAATATCCCAATTTCGAGGCCTGAGCCATATTTTGGAGCCAAATTCTGGCTCTCTGCACGTATTCGCAGTTAGAAATTACATCTTTTTACACCCAACATATGCCAAGTACTGAAAGCGGCGTTTGGTCACATTTGTCCCAAACATCCCTGCAGTTTTCAAAATATCCCAAATATCCCAATTTCGAGGCCTGAGCCATATTTTGGAGCCAAATTCTGGCTCTCTGCACGTATTCGCAGGTCGAAATGACGTCTTTTTATACCCAACATATGTCAAGTACTGAAAGCGGCGTTTGGTCATATTTGTCCCAAACTCCCCTGCAGTTTTCAAAATATCCCAAACTTTCCAATTACGAGGCCTGAGTCATATTTTGGAGCCAAATTCTGGTTCTCTGCACGTATTCGCAGTTTGAAATTACGACTTTTTATACCCAACATATGCCAAGTCCTGAAAGCGGCAGTGAGTCACATTTTGTACAAACTCTCCTGCAGTTTTCGAAATATCCCAACTATCTCAATTTCGAGGACTGAGCCATATTTTGGAGCCAAATTCTGGCTCTCTGCACGTATTCGCAGTTAGAAATTACTACTTTTTATACCCAACATATGCCAAGTACTGAAAGCGGTGTTTGGTCACATTTGTCCCAAACATCCCTGCAGTTTTCAAAATATCCCAAATATCCCAATTTCGAGGTCTGAGCCATATTTTGGAGCCAAATTCTGGCTCTCTGCACGTATTCGCAGTTTTAAATTACGTCTTTTTATACCCAACATATGCCAAGTACTGAAAGGGGCGTTTAGTCAGATTTGTCCCAATCCCCCCTGCAGTTTTCAAAATATCAAAACATCCCAATATCGAGGCCTAAGATATATTTTGGAGCCAAATTCAAGCTCTATGAACGTATTCGCAGTTTGATATTTCGACTTTTTATACCCAACATATGACAAGTCCTGAAAGCAGCAGTGAGTCACATTTTGCACAAACTCCCCTGCAGTTTTCGAAATATTCCAAATATCCCAATTTCGAGGCCTGAGCCATATTTTGGTGCCAAATTCTGGCTCTCTACACGTATTCGCAGTTTGAAATTGCGACTTATTTTATACCCAACATATGCCCAGTACTGAAAGCGGCGTTTGGTCACATTTGTCCCAAACCTCCCTGCAGCTTTCAAAATATCCCAAATATCTCAATTTCGAGGCCTGAGCCATATTTTGGAGCCAAATTCTAGCTCTCTGCACGCATTCGCAGTTTGATATTACGACTTTTTATACCCAACATATGCCAAGTACTGAAATCAGCGTTTGGTCACATTTGTCCCAAACCTACCTGCAGTTTTCAAAATATCCCAAACTTCCCAATTTCGAGGCCTGAGCCATAATTTGGAGCCAAATTCTGGCTCTATGCACGTATTCGCAGTTTGATATTATGAATTTTTATACCCAACATATGACAAGCCCTGAAAGCGGCAGTGAGTCACATTTTGCATAAACTCCCCAGCAGTTTTCGAAATATCCGAAATATCTCTATTTCGAGGCCTGAGCCATATTTTGGAGCCAAATTCTGGATCTCTGCACGTATTCGCAGTTTGAAAGTGCGACTTTTTTATACCCAACATATTCCAAGTACTGAAAGCGGCAGTGAGTCACATTTTGCACAAACTCCCCTGCAGTTTTCAAAATATCCTAAACATCCCAATTTCGAGGCCTGAGCAATATTTTGGAGCCAAATTCTGGCTCTCTGCACGTATTCGCAGTTTGAAATTACGACTTTTTTATACCCAACATATGCGAAGGACTGCAAGCGGCAGTGATTCACATTTTGCCCAAACTCCCCTCCAGTTTTCAAAATAACGCAAATTTCCCAATTTCAGGGCCTGAGCCATATTTTGGAGCCAAGTTCTGGCTCTCTGCACGTATTCGCAGTTAGAAATTACATCTTTTTATACCCAATATATGCCAAGTACTGAAAGCGGCTTTTGGTCACATTTGTCCCAAACCTCCCCGCAGTTTTCAAAATATCCCAAATATCCCAATTTCGAGGCCTGAGCCATATTTTCGAGCCAAATTCTGGCTCTCTGCACGTATTCGCAGTTTGAAATTGCGACTTTTTTATACCCAACATATGCCAAGAACTGAATGCAGCGTTTGGTCACATTTGTCTCAAACCTCCCTGCAGTTTTCAAAATATCCCAAATAACCCAATTTCGAGGTCTGAGCCATATTTTGGAGCCAAATTCTGGCTCTCTGCCCGTATTCGCAGTTTGATATTACGACTTTTTATACCCAACATATGCCAAGTCCAGAAAGCGGCAGTGAGTCACATTTTGAACAAACTCCCCTGTAGTTTTCGAAATATCCCAAACATCCCAATTTCGAGGACTGAGCCATATTTTGGACCCAAATTCTGGCTCTCTGCACGTATTCGCAGTTTGAAATTACGAATTTTTTATACCCAACATATGCGAAGTACTGAAAGCGGCGTTTGGTCACATTTGTCCCAAACCTTCCTGCAGTTTTCAAAATATCCCAAACATCCCAATATCGAGGCCTGAGCCATATTTTGGAGCCAAATTCTGGCTCTCTTCACGTATTCGCAGTTTGATATTACGAATTTTATACCCAACATATGTCAAGTACTAAAAGCGGCAGTGAGTCACATTTTGCACAAACTCCCTTCCAGTTTTCAAATTATGCCAAATATCCCAATTTCGAGGCCTGAGCCATATTTTGGAGCCAAATTCTGGCTATCTGCACGTATTCGCAGTTAGAAATTACGTCTTTTTATACCCAACATATGCCAAGTACTGAAAGCGGCGTTTGGTCACATTTGTCCCAAACCTCCTTGCAGTTTTCAAAATATCCAAAATATCCCAATTTCAAGGCCTGACCCATATTTTGGAGCCAAATTCTGGCTCGTTGCACGTATTCGCAGTTTAATATTATGAATTTTTATACCCAACATATGCCAAGTACTGAAAGCGGCAGTGAGTTACATTTTGCACAAACTCCCCTGCAGTTTACGAAATATCCCAAATATCCCAATTTCGAGGCCTGAGCCATATTTTGGATCCAAATTCTGGCTCTCTGCACGTATTCGCAGTTATAAGTTACGACTTTTTATACCCAACATATGCCAAGTACTGAAAGCGGTGTTTGGTCACATTTGTCCCAAACCTCCCTCCAGTTTTCAAAATATCCCAAAAATCCCAATTTCTAGGCCTGTAGCCATATTTTGGAGCCAAATTCTTGCTTTATGCACGTATTCGCAGTTTAATATTACGACTTTTTATACCCAACATATGCCAAGTCCTGAAAGCGGCAGTGAGTCACATTTTGCACAATCTCCCCTGCAGTTTTCAAAATATCCCAAATATTCCAATTTCGATGCCTGAGCCATATTATGGAGCCAAATTGTGGCTCTCTGCACGTATTCGCAGTTTGAAATTACGACTTTTTTATACCAACATATGCCAAGTACTGAAAGCCGCGTTTAGTCACATTTGTCTCAAACCACCCTGCAGTTTTCAAAATATCCCAAACATCCCAATTTCGAGGCCTGAGCCATAATTTGGAGCCAAATTCTGGCTCTATGCACGTATTCGCAGTTTGATATTACGACTTTTTACACCCAACATATGCCAAGTCCTGAAAGCGGCAGTGAGTCACATTTTGTACAAACTCTCCTGCAGTTTTCGAAATATAACAAATATCACAATTTCGAGGCCTGAGCCATATTTTGGAGCCAAATTCTGGCTCTCTGCACGTATTCGCAGTTAGAAATTACATCTTTTTACACCCAACATATGCCAAGTACTGGAAGCGGCATTTGGTCACATTTGTTCCAAACATCCCTGCAGTTTTCAAAATATCCAAAATATCCCAATTTCGAGGTCTAAGCCATATTTTGGAGCCAAATTCTGGCTCTCTGCACGTATTTGCAGTTTGAAATTTCAACTTATTATACCCAACATATGCCAACTACTGAAAGCGGCGTTTGGTCACATTTGTCCCAAACCTCCCTGCAGTTTTCAAAATATCCCAAATATCCCAATTTCGAGGCCTGAGCCATATTTTGGAGCCAAATTCTGGCTCTCTGCACGTATTCGCAGTTAGAAATTACATCTTTTTACACCCAACATATGCCAAGTACTGAAAGCGGCGTTTGGTCACATTTGTCCCAAACATCCCTGCAGTTTTCAAAATATCCCAAATATCCCAATTTCGAGGCCTGAGCCATATTTTGGAGCCAAATTCTGGCTCTCTGCACGTATTCGCAGGTCGAAATGACGTCTTTTTATACCCATCATATGTCAAGTACTGAAAGCGGCGTTTGGTCATATTTGTCCCAAACTCCCCTGCAGTTTTCAAAATATCCCAAACTTTCCAATTTCGAGGCCTGAGTCATATTTTGGAGCCAAATTCTGGTTCTCTGCACGTATTCGCAGTTTGAAATTACGACTTTTTATACCCAACCTATGCCAAGTCCTGAAAGCGGCAGTGAGTCACATTTTGTACAAACTCTCCTGCAGTTTTCGAAATATCCCAACTATCTCAATTTCGAGGACTGAGCCATATTTTGGAGCCAAATTCTGGCTCTCTGCACGTATTCGCAGTTAGAAATTACTACTTTTTATACCCAACATATGCCAAGTACTGAAAGCAGTGTTTGGTCACATTTGTCCCAAACATCCCTGCAGTTTTCAAAATATCCCAAATATCCCAATTTCGAGGTCTGAGCCATATTTTGGAGCCAAATTCTGGCTCTCTGCACGTATTCGCAGTTTTAAATTACGTCTTTTTATACCCAACATATGCCAAGTACTGAAAGCGGCGTTTAGTCAGATTTGTCCCAATCCCCCCTGCAGTTCTCAAAATATCAAAACATCCCAATATCGAGGCCTAAGATATATTTTGGAGCCAAATTCAAGCTCTATGAACGTATTCGCAGTTTGATATTTCGACTTTTTATACCCAACATATGACAAGTCCTGAAAGCAGCAGTGAGTCACATTTTGCACAAACTCCCCTGCAGTTTTCGAAATATTCCAAATATCTCAATTTCGAGGCCTGAGCCATATTTTGGTGCCAAATTCTGGCTCTCTACACGTATTCGCAGTTTGAAATTGCGACTTATTTTATACCCAACATATGCCCAGTACTGAAAGCGGCGTTTGGTCACATTTGTCCCAAACCTCCCTGCAGCTTTCAAAATATCCCAAATATCTCAATTTCGAGGCCTGAGCCATATTTTGGAGCCAAATTCTAGCTCTCTGCACGCATTCGCAGTTTGATATTACGACTTTTTATACCCAACATATGCCAAGTACTGAAATCAGCGTTTGGTCACATTTGTCCCAAACCTACCTGCAGTTTTCAAAATATCCCAAACTTCCCAATTTCGAGGCCTGAGCCATAATTTGGAGCCAAATTCTGGCTCTATGCACGTATTCGCAGTTTGATATTATGAATTTTTATACCCAACATATGACAAGCCCTGAAAGCGGCAGTGAGTCACATTTTACATAAACTCCCCAGCAGTTTTCGAAATATCCGAAATATCTCTATTTCGAGGCCTGAGCCATATTTTGGAGCCAAATTCTGGATCTCTGCACGTATTCGCAGTTTGAAAGTGCGACTTTTTTATACCCAACATATTCCAAGTACTGAAAGCGGCAGTGAGTCACATTTTGCACAAACTCCCCTGCAGTTTTCAAAATATCCTAAACATCCCAATTTCGAGGCCTGAGCAATATTTTGGAGCCAAATTCTGGCTCTCTGCACGTATTCGCAGTTTGAAATTACGACTTTTTTATACCCAACATATGCGAAGGACTGCAAGCTTCAGTGATTCACATTTTGCCCAAACTCCCCTCCAGTTTTCAAAATAACGCAAATATCCCAATTTCGAGGCCTGAGCCATATTTTGGAGCCAAGTTCTGGCTCTCTGCACGTATTCGCAGTTAGAAATTACATCTTTTTATACCCAATATATGCCAAGTACTGAAAGCGGCTTTTGGTCACATTTGTCCCAAACCTCCCCGCAGTTTTCAAAATAACGCAAATATCCCAATTTCGAGGCCTGAGCCATATTTTGGAGCCAAGTTCTGGCTCTCTGCACGTATTCGCAGTTAGAAATTACATCTTTTTATACCCAACATATGCCAAGTACTGAAAGCGGCTTTTGGTCACATTTGTTCCAAACCTCCCCGCAGTTTTCAAAATATCCCAAATATCCCAATTTCGAGGCCTGAGCCATATTTTGGAGCCAAATTCTGGCTCTCTGCACGTATTCGCAGTTTGAAATTGCGACTTTTTTATACCCAACATATGCCAAGAACTGAATGCAGCGTTTGGTCATATTTGTCTCAAACCTACCTGCAGTTTTCAAAATATCCCAAATAACCCAATTTCGAGGTCTGAGCCATATTTTGGAGCCAAATTCTGGCTCTCTGCACGTATTCGCAGTTTGATATTACGACTTTTTATACCCAACATATGCCAAGTCCAGAAAGCGGCAGTGAGTCACATTTTGAACAAACTCCCCTGTAGTTTTCGAAATATCCCAAACATCCCAATTTCGAGGCCTGAGCCATATTTTGGACCCAAATTCTGGCTCTCTGCACGTATTCGCAATGTGAAATTACGACTTTTTTATACCCAACATATGCGAAGTACTGAAAGCGGCGTTTGGTCACATTTGTCCCAAACCTTCCTGCAGTTTTCAAAATATCCCAAACATCCCAATATCGAGGCCTGAGCCATATTATGGAGCCAAGTTCTGGCTCTCTTCACGTATTCGCAGTTTGATATTACGAATTTTATACCCAACATATGTCAAGTACTAAAAGCGGCAGTGAGTCACATTTTGCACAAACTCCCTTCCAGTTTTCAAATTATCCCAAATATCCCAATTTCGAGGCCTGAGCCATATTTTGGAGCCAAATTCTGGCTATCTGCACGTATTCGCAGTTAGAAATTACGTCTTTTTATACCCAACATATGCCAAGTACTGAAAGCGGCGTTTGGTCACATTTGTCCCAAACCTCCTTGCAGTTTTCAAAATATCCAAAATATCCCAATTTCAAGGCCTGACCCATATTTTGGAGCCAAATTCTGGCTCGTTGCACGTATTCGCAGTTTAATATTATGAATTTTTATACCCAACATATGCCAAGTACTGAAAGCGGCAGTGAGTTACATTTTGCACAAACTCCCCTGCAGTTTTCGAAATATCACAAATATCCCAATTTCGAGGCCTGAGCCATATTTTGGATCCAAATTCTGGCTCTCGGCACGTATTCGCAGTTATAAGTTACGACTTTTTATACCCAACATATGCCAAGTACTGAAAGCGGTGTTTGGTCACATTTGTCCCAAACCTCCCTCCAGTTTTCAAAATATCCCAAAAATCCCAATTTCTAGGCCTGAGCCATATTTTGGAGCCAAATTCTTGCTTTATGCACGTATTCGCAGTTTAATATTACGACTTTTTATACCCAACATATGCCAAGTCCTGAAAGCGGCAGTGAGTCACATTTTGCACAATCTCCCCTTCAGTTTTCAAAATATCCCAAATATTCCAATTTCGAGGCCTGAGCCATATTATGGAGCCAAATTGTGGCTCTCTGCACGTATTCGCAGTTTGAAATTGCGACTTTTTTATACCAACATATGCCAAGTACTAAAAGCCGTGTTTAGTCTCATTTGTCTCAAACCACCCTGCAGTTTTCAAAATATCCCAAACTTCCCAATTTCGAGGCCTGAGTCATTTTTTGAAGCCAAATTCTGGTTCTCTGCACGTATTCGCAGTTTGAAATTACGACTTTTTATACCCAACATATGCCAAGTCCTGAAAGCGGCAGTGAGTCACATTTTGTAAAAACTCTCCTGCAGTTTTCGAAATATCCCAACTATCTCAATTTCGAGGACTGAGCCATATTTTGGAGCCAAATTCTGGCTCTCTGCACGTATTCGCAGTTAGAAATTACTACTTTTTATACCCAACATATGCCAAGTACTGAAAGCGGTGTTTGGTCACATTTGTCCCAAACATCCCTGCAGTTTTCAAAATATCCCAAATATCCCAATTTCGAGGTCTGAGCCATATTTTGGAGCCAAGTTCTGGCTCTCTGCACGTTTTCGCAATTAGAAATTACATCTTTTTATACCCAACATATGCCAAGTACTGAAAGCGGCTTTTGGTCACATTTGTCCCAAACCTCCCCGCAGTTTTCAAAATATCCCAAATATCCCAATTTCGAGGCCTGAGCCATATTTTGGAGCCAAATTCTGGCTCTCTGCACGTATTCGCAGTTTGATATTACGACTTTTTATACCCAACATATGCCAAGAACTGAATGCAGCGTTTGGTCATATTTGTCTCAAACCTCCCTGCAGTTTTCAAAATATCCCAAATAACCCAATTTCGAGGTCTGAGCCATATTTTGGAGCCAAATTCTGGCTCTCTGCACGTATTCGCAGTTTGATATTACGACTTTTTATACCCAACATATGCCAAGTCCAGAAAGCGGGAGTGAGTCACATTTTGAACAAACTCCCCTGTAGTTTTCGAAATATCCCAAATATCCCAATTTCGAGGCCTGAGCCATATTTTGGAGCCAAATTCTGGCTATCTGCACGTATTCGCAGTTAGAAATTACGTCTTTTTATACCCAACATATGCCAAGTACTGAAAGCGGCGTTTGGTCACATTTGTCCCAAACCTCCTTGCAGTTTTCAAAATATCCAAAATATCCCAATTTCGAGGCCTGACCCATATTTTGGAGCCAAATTCTGGCTCGTTGCACGTATTCGCAGTTTAATATTATGAATTTTTATACCCAACATATGCCAAGTACTGAAAGCGGCAGTGAGTTACATTTTGCACAAACTCCCCTGCAGTTTTCGAAATATCACAAATATCCCAATTTCGAGGCCTGAGCCATATTTTGGATCCAAATTCTGGCTCTCTGCACGTATTCGCAGTTATAAGTTACGACTTTTTATACCCAACATATGCCAAGTATTGAAAGCGGCAGTGAGTCACATTTTGCACAATCTCCCCTGCAGTTTTCAAAATATCCCAAATATTCCAATTTCGAGGCCTGAGCCATATTATGGAGCCAAATTGTGGCTCTCTGCACGTATTCGCAGTTTGAAATTACGACTTTTTTTATACCAACATATGCCAAGTACTGAAAGCCGCATTTAGTCACATTTGTCTCAAACCACCCTGCAGTTTTCAAAATATCCCAAACATCCCAATTTCGAGGCCTGAGCCATAATTTGGAGCCAAATTCTGGCTCTATGCACGTATTCGCAGTTTGATATTACGACTTTTTATACCCAACATATGCCAAGTCCTGAAAGCGGCAGTGAGTCACATTTTGTACAAACTCTCCTGCAGTTTTCGAAATATCACAAATATCACAATTTCGAGGCCTGAGCCATATTTTGGAGCCAAATTCTGGCTCTCTGCACGTATTCGCAGTTAGAAATTACATCTTTTTACACCCAACATATGCCAAGTACTGGAAGCGGCATTTGGTCACATTTGTTCCAAACATCCCTGCAGTTTTCAAAATATCCAAAATATCCCAATTTCGAGGTCTAAGCCATATTTTGGAGCCAAATTCTGGCTCTCTGCACGTATTTGCAGTTTGAAATTACAACTTATTATACCCATCATATGCCAACTACTGATAGCGGCGTTTGGTCACATTTGTCCCAAACCTCCCTGCAGTTTTCAAAATATCCCAAATATCCGAATTTCGAGGCCTGAGCCATATTTTGGAGCCAAATTCTGGCTCTCTGCACGTATTCGCAGTTAGAAATTACATCTTTTTACACCCAACATATGCCAAGTGCTGAAAGCGGCGTTTGGTCACATTTGTCCCAAACATCCCTGCAGTTTTCAAAATATCCCGAATATCCCAATTTCGAGGCCTGAGCCATATTTTGGAAGCCAAATTCTGGCTCTCTGCACGTATTCGCAGGTCGAAATGACGTCTTTTTATACCCAACATATGTCAAGTACTGAAAGCGGCGTTTGGTCATATTTGTCCCAAACTCCCCTGCAGTTTTCAAAATATCCCAAACTTTCCAATTTCGAGGCCTGAGTCATATTTTGGAGCCAAATTCTGGTTCTCTGCACGTATTCGCAGTTTGAAATTACGACTTTTTATACCCAACATATGCCAAGTCCTGAAAGCGGCAGTGAGTCACATTTTGTACAAACTCTCCTGCAGTTTTCGAAATATCCCAACTATCTCAATTTCGAGGACTGAGCCATATTTTGGAGCCAAATTCTGGCTCTCTGCACGTATTCGCAGTTAGAAATTACTACTTTTTATACCCAACATATGCCAAGTACTGAAAGCGGTGTTTGGTCACATTTGTCCCAAACATCCCTGCAGTTTTCAAAATATCCCAAATATCCCAATTTCGAGGTCTGAGCCATATTTTGGAGCCAAATTCTGGCTCTCTGCACGTATTCGCAGTTTTAAATTACGTCTTTTTATACCCAACATATGCCAAGTACTGAAAGCGGCGTTTAGTCAGATTTGTCCCAATCCCCCCTGCAGTTTTCAAAATATCAAAACATCCCAATATCGAGGCCTAAGATATATTTTGGAGCCAAATTCAAGCTCTATGAACGTATTCGCAGTTTGATATTTCGACTTTTTATACCCAACATATGACAAGTCCTGAAAGCAGCAGTGAGTCACATTTTGCACAAACTCCCCTGCAGTTTTCGAAATATTCCAAATATCCCAATTTCGAGGCCTGAGCCATATTTTGGTGCCAAATTCTGGCTCTCTACACGTATTCGCAGTTTGAAATTGCGACTAATTTTATACCCAACATATGCCCAGTACTGAAAGCGGCGTTTGGTCACATTTGTCCCAAACCTCCCTGCAGCTTTCAAAATATCCCAAATATCTCAATTTCGAGGCCTGAGCCATATTTTGGAGCCAAATTCTAGCTCTCTGCACGCATTCGCAGTTTGATATTACGACTTTTTATACCCAACATATGCCAAGTACTGAAATCAGCGTTTGGTCACATTTGTCCCAAACCTACCTGCAGTTTTCAAAATATCCCAAACTTCCCAATTTCGAGGCCTGAGCCATAATTTGGAGCCAAATTCTGGCTCTATGCACGTATTCGCAGTTTGATATTATGAATTTTTATACCCAACATATGACAAGTCCTGAAAGCGGCAGTGAGTCACATTTTGCACAAACTCCCCAGCAGTTTTCGAAATATACGAAATATCTCTATTTCGAGGCCTGAGCCATATTTTGGAGCCAAATTCTGGATCTCTGCACGTATTCGCAGTTTGAAAGTGCGACTTTTTTATACCCAACATATGCTAAGGACTGCAAGCGGCAGTGATTCACATTTTGCCCAAACTCCCCTCCAGTTTTCAAAATAACGCAAATATCCCAATTTCGAGGCCTGAGCCATATTTTGGAGCCAAGGTCTGGCTCTCTGCACGTATTCGCAGTTAGAAATTACATCTTTTTATACCCAATATATGCCAAATACTGAAAGCGGCTTTTGGTCATATTTGTCCCAAACCTCCCCGCAGTTTTCAAAATATCCCAAATATCCCAATTTCGAGGCCTGAGCCATATTTTCGAGCCAAATTCTGGCTCTCTGCACGTATTCGCAGTTTGAAATTGCGACTTTTTTATACCCAACATATGCCAAGAACTGAATGCAGCGTTTGGTCATATTTGTCTTAAACCTCCCTGCAGTTTTCAAAATATCCCAAATAACCCAATTTCGAGGTCTGAGCCATATTTTGGAGCCAAATTCTGGCTCTCTGCACGTATTCGCAGTTTGATATTACGACTTTTTATACCCAACATATGCCAAGTCCAGAAAGCGGCAGTGAGTCACATTTTGAACAAACTCCCCTGTAGTTTTCGAAATATCCTAAACATCCCAATTTCGAGGCCTGAGCCATATTTTGGAGCCAAATTCTGGCTCTCTGCACGTATTCGCAGTTCGAAATTACGTCTTTTTATACCCAACATATGTCAAGTACTGAAAGCGGCGTTTAGTCAGATTTGTCCCAATCCCCCCTGCAGTTTTCAAAATATCAAAACATCCCAATATCGAGGCCAAAGATATATTTTGGAGCCAAATTCAAGCTCTATGAACGTATTCGCAGTTTGATATCTCGACTTTTTATACCCAACTTATGACAAGTCCTGAAAGCAGCAGTGAGTCACATTTTGCACAAACTCCCCTGCAGTTTTCGAAATATTCCAAATATCCCAATTTCGAGGCTTGAGCCATATTTTGGTGCCAAATTCTGGCTCTCTGCACGTATTCGCAGTTTGAAATTGCGACTTATTTTATACCCAACATATGCCCAGTACTGAAAGCGGCGTTTGGTCACATTTGTCCCAAACCTCCCTGCAGTTTTCAAAATATCCCAAATATCTCAATTTCGAGGCCTGAGCCATATTTTGGAGCCAAATTCTAGCTCTCTGCACGCATTCGCTGTTTGATATTACGACTTTTTATACCCAACATATGCCAAGTACTGAAATCAGCGTTTGGTCACATTTGTCCCAAACCTACCTGCAGTTTTCAAAATATCCCAAACTTCCCAATTTCGAGGCCTGAGCCATAATTTGGAGCCAAATTCTGGCTCTATGCACGTATTCGCAGTTTGATATTATGAATTTTTATACCCAACATATGACAAGTCCTGAAAGCGGCAGTGAGTCACATTTTGCACAAACTCCCCAGCAGTTTTCGAAATATCCGAAATATCTCTATTTCGAGGCCTGAGCCATATTTTGGAGCCAAATTCTGGATCTCTGCACGTATTCGCAGTTTGAAAGTGCGACTTTTTTATACCCAACATATTCCAAGTACTGAAAGCGGCAGTGAGTCACATTTTGCACAAACTCCCCTGCAGTTTTCAAAATATCCTAAACATCCCAATTTCGAGGCCTGAGCAATATTTTGGAGCCAAATTCTGGCTCTCTGCACGTATTCGCAGTTTGAAATTACGACTTTTTTATACCCAACATATGCGAAGGACTGCAAGCGGCAGTGATTCACATTTTGCCCAAACTCCCCTCCAGTTTTCAAAATAACGCAAATATCCCAATTTCGAGGCCTGAGCCATATTTTGGAGCCAAGTTCTGGCTCTCTGCACGTATTCGCAGTTAGAAATTACATCTTTTTATACCCAACATATGCCAAGTACTGAAAGCGGCTTTTGGTCACATTTGTCCCAAACCTCCCCGCAGTTTTCAAAATATCCCAAATATCCCAATTTCGAGGCCTGAGCCATATTTTGGACCCAAATTCTGGCTCTCTTCACGTATTCGCAGTTTGATATTATGAATTTTTATACCCAACATATGCCAAGTCCAGAAAGCGGCAGTGAGTCACATTTTGAACAAACTCCCCTGTAGTTTTCGAAATATCCCAAACATCCCAATTTCGAGGCCTGAGCCATATTTTGGACCCAAATTCTGGCTCTCTGCACGTATTCGCAGTTTGAAATTACGACTTTTTTATACCCAACATATGCGAAGTACTGAAAGCGGCGTTTGGTCACATTTGTCCCAAACCTTCCTGCAGTTTTCAAAATATCCCAAACATCCAAATATCGAGGCCTGAGCCATATTTTGGAGCCAAATTCTGGCTCTCTTCACGTATTCGCAGTTTGATATTACGAATTTTGTACCCAACATATGTCAAGTACTAAAAGCGGCAGTGAGTCACATTTTGCACAAACTCCCTTCCAGTTTTCAAATTATCCCAAATATCCCAATTTCGAGGCCTGAGCCATATTTTGGAGCCAAATTCTGGCTATCTGCACGTATTCGCAGTTAGAAATTACGTCTTTTTATACCCAACATATGCCAAGTACTGAAAGCGGCGTTTGATCACATTTGTCCCAAACCTCCTTGCAGTTTTCAAAATATCCTAAATATCCAAATTTCAAGGCCTGACCCATATTTTGGAGCCAAATTCTGGCTCGTTGCACGTATTCGCAGCTTAATATTATGAATTTTTATACCCAACATATGCCAAGAACTGAAAGCGGCAGTGAGTTACATTTTGCACAAACTCCCCTGCAGTTTTCGAAATATCCCAAATATCCCAATTTCGAGGCCTGAGCCATATTTTGGATCCAAATTCTGGCTCTCTGCACGGATTCGCAGTTATAAGTTACGACTTTTTATACCCAACATATGCCAAATCCTGAAAGCGGCAGTGAGTCACATTTTGCACAATCTCCCCTGCAGTTTTCAAAATATCCCAAATATCCCAATTTCATGACCTGGCCCATATTATGGAGCCAAATTGTGGCTCTCTGCACGTATTCGCAGTTTGAAATTGAGACTTTTTTATACCAACATATGCCAAGTACTGAAAGCCGCGTTTAGTCACATTTGTCTCAAACCACCCTGCAGTTTTCAAAATATCCCAAACATCCCAATTTCGAGGCCTGAGCCATAATTTGGAGCCAAATTCTGGCTCTATGCACGTATTCGCAGTTTGATATTACCACTTTTTATACCCAACATATGCCAAGTCCTGAAAGCGGCAGTGAGTCACATTTTGTACAAACTCTCCTGCAGTTTTCGAAATATCCCAAATATCACAATTTCGAGGCCTGAGCCATATTTTGGAGCCAAATTCTGGCTCTCTGCACATATTCGCAGTTAGAAATTACATCTTTTTACACCCAACATATGCCAAGTACTGAAAGCGGCTTTTGGTCACATTTGTCCCAAACCTCCCCGCAGTTTTCAAAATATCCCAAATATCCCAATTTCGAGGCCTGAGCCATATTTTCGAGCCAAATTCTGGATCTCTGCACGTATTAGCAGTTTGAAATTGCGACTTTTTTATACCCAACATATGCCAAGTACTGAAAGCGGCAGTGAGTCACATTTTGCCCAAACTCCCCTCAAGTAATAACGCAAATATCCCAATTTCGAGGCCTGAGCCATATTTTGGAGCCAAATTCTGGCTCTCTGCACGTATTCGCAGTTTGAAATAGCGACTTTTTTATTCCCAACATATGCCAAGTACTGAAAGCGGCAGTGAGTCACATTTTGCCCAAACTCCCCTTCAGTTTTCAAAATAACGCAAATATCCCAATTTCGAGGCCTGAGCTATATTTTGGAGCCAAATTCTGGCTCTCTGCACGTATTCGCAGTTTAAAATTACATCTTTTTAAACCCAATATATGACAAGTACTGAAAGCGGCGTTTGGTCACATTTGTCCCAAACCTCCCCGCAGTTTTCAAAATATCCCAAATATCCCAATTTCAAGGCCTGAGCCATATTTTGGACCCAAATTCTGGCTCTTTGCATGTTTTAGCAGTTTGAAACTACGACTTTTTTATACCCAACATATGCGAACGACTGAAAACGGCGTTTGGTCACATTTATCCCAAACCTCCCTCCAGTTTTCAAAATATCCCACACATCCCAATTTCGTGGCCTGAGCCATATTTTGGAGCCAGATTCTGGCTCTCTGCACGTATTCGCAGTTTGAAATTACGACTTTTTATACCCAACATATGCCAATTCCTGAAAGCGGCAGTGAGTCATATTTGTCCCGAAGTCCCTGCAGTTTTCAAAATATCCCAAACATCCCAATCTCGAGTCCTGAGCCATATTTTGGAGCCAAATTCTGGCTCTCTGCACTTATTTGCAGTTTGAAATTGCGACTTTTTTATACCCAACATATGTCAAGTACTGAAGGCGGCGTTTGGTCATATTTGTCCTAAACTCCCCTGCAGTTTTCAAAATATCCCAAACATCCCAATTTCGAGGCCTGAGCCATATTTTGGAGCCAAATTCTGGCTCTCTGCACGTATTCGCAGTTTGAAATTACGACTTTTTATACCCAACATATGCGAAGTACTGAAAGCCGCGTTTGGTCTCATTTGTCCCAAACCTCCCTGCAGATGCAAAATATCCCAAATATCCCAATTTCGAGGCCTGCGCCATATTTTGGAGCAAAATTCAGGCTCTCTGCACTCGTTCTCTGTTTGAAATTACAACTTTTTATACCCAACATATGCCAAGTACTGAATGCGGCGTTTGGTCATATTTGTCCCAAAGTCCCCTGCAGTTTTCAAAATATCCCAAACATCCCAATTTCGAGGCCTGAGCCATATTTTGGAGTCAAATTCTGGCTCTCTGCACGTATTCGCAGTTCGAAATTGCCACCTTTTATACCCAACATATGCCAAGTCCTGAAAGCGGCAGTGAGTCACATTTTGCACAAACTCCCCTGCAGTTTTCAAAATATCCCATATATCCCAATTTCGAGGCCTGAGCCATATTATGGAGCCAAATTTTGGCTCTTTGCACGTATTCGCAGTTTGAAATTGCGACTTTTTTATACCAACATATGCCAAGTACTGAAAGCGGCGCTTGGTCACATTTGTCCGAAACCTCCCTGCAGTTTTTTAAATATCCAAAGCATCCCAATTTCGAGGCCTGGGCCATATTTTGGAGCCAAATTCTGGATCTCTGCACGTACTCGCAGTTTAATATTACGAATTTTTATACCCAACATATGCCAAGTCCTGAAAGCGGCAGTGAGTCACATTTTGCACAATCTCCCCTGCAGTTTTCGAAATATCCCAAATATCCCAACTTCGAGGCCTGAGCTATATTTTGGAGCCAAATTCTGGCTCTCTGCACGTATTCGCAGTTTGAAATTACATCTTTTTATACCCAACATATGACAAGTACTGAAAGCGGCGTTTGGTCACATTTGTCCCAAACCTCCCCGCAGTTTTCAAAATATCCCAAATATCCCAATTTCGAGGCCTGAGCCATATTTTGGACCCAAATTCTGGCTCTTTGCATGTATTAGCAGTTTGAAACTACGACTTTTTTATACCCAACATATGCGAACGACTGAAAACGGCGTTTGGTCACATTTGTCCCAAACCTCCCTCCAGTTTTCAAAATAACCCAAACGTCCCAATTTCGAGGCCAGAGCCATATTTTGGAGCCAAATTCTGGCTCTCTGCACGTATTCGCAGTTTGAAATTGCGACTTTTTTATACCCAACATATGCTAAGTGCTGGAAGTGGCGTTTGGTCACATTTGTCTGAATCCCCTCAGCAGTTTTCAAAATATCCCAAATATCCTAAAATCGAGGCTTGAGCCATATTTTGGAGCCAAATTCTGGATCTCTGCACGTATTCGCAGGTTGAAATTACGACATATAATATCCAACATATGCCAAGCACTGAAAGCGGCAAAGAGTCACATTTTGCACAAACTCCCCTGCATTTTTCTAAATATCCCAAACATCCCAATTTCGAGGCCTGAGCCATATTTTGGAGTTAAATTCAGGCTCTCTGCACGTATTCGCAGTTTGAAATTACGACTTTTTATACCCAACATATGCCAAGTACTGAACGCAGCGTTTGGTCACATTTGTCCCAAACCTCCCTCCAGTTTTCAAAATACCCCAAACATCCCAATTTCGAGGCCTGCGCCATATTTTGGAGCAAAATTCAGGCTCTCTGCACTCATTCTCTGTTTGAAATTACAACTTTTTATACCCAACATATGCCAAGTACTGAAAGCGGCGTTTGGTCATATTTGTCCCAAAGTCCCCTGCAGTTTTCAAAATATCCCAAACATCCCAATTTCGAGGCCTGAGCCATATTTTGGAGTCAAATTCTGGCTCTCTGCACGTATTCGCAGTTCGAAATTGCCACCTTTTATACCCAACATATGCCATGTCCTGAAAGCGGCAGTGAGTCACATTTTGCACAAACTCCCCTGCAGTTTTCAAAATATCCCATATATCCCAATTTCGAGGCCTGAGCCATATTATGGAGCCAAATTTTGGCTTTTTGCACGTATTTGCTGTTTGAAATTGCGACTTTTTTATAACAACATATGCCAAGTACTGAAAGCGGCGTTTGGTCACATTTGTCCCAAACCTCCCTGCAGTTTTTTAAATATCCAAAGCATCCCAATTTCGTGGCCTGGGCCATATTTTGGAGCCAAATTCTTGATCTCTGCACGTACTCGCAGTTTAATATTACGAATTTTTATACCCAACATATGCCAAGTCCTGAAAGCGGCAGTGAGTCACATTTTGCACAAACTCCCCTGCAGTTTTCGAAATATCCCAAATATCCCAACTTCGAGGCCTGAGCCATATTTTTGGAGCCAAATTCTGGATCTCTGCACGTATTAGCAGTTTGAAATTGCGACTTTTTTATACCCAACATATGCCAAGTACTGAAAGCGTCAGTGAGTCACATTTTGCCCAAACTCCCCTCAAGTAATAACGCAAATATCCCAATTTCGAGGCCTGAGCCATATTTTGGAGCCAAATTCTGGCCCTCTGCACGTATTCGCTGTTTGATATTACGACTTTTTATACCCAACATATGCCAAGTACTGGACGCAGCAGTGAGTCACATTTTGCACAAACTCCCCTTCAGTTTTCAAAATATCCCAAACATCCCAATTTCGAGGCCTGAGCCATATTTTAGAGCCAAATTCAGGCTCTCTGCACGTATTCGCAGTTTGATATTACGACTTTTTTATACCCAACATATGTGGAGTACTGAAAGCGGCGTTTGATCACATTTGTCCCAAACCTTCCTGCAGTTTTCAAAATATCCCAAACATCCCAATATCGAGGCCTACCCCATATTTTGGAGCCAAATTCTGGCTCTCTGCACGTGTTCGCAGTTTGGTATTACGAATTTTATACCCAACATATGCCAAGTACTGAAAGCAGCAGTGAGTCACATTTTGCACAAACTCCCCTCCAGTTTTCAAAATATCTCAAATATCCAAATTTCGAGGCCTGAGCCATATTTTAGAGCCAAATTCTTGCTCTCTGACGTATTCGCAGTTTGAAATTGCGAATTTTTTATTCCCAATATATGCCAAGTGCTGAAAATGGCGTTTGGTCACATGTGACCCAAACCTCCCTCCAGTTTTCAAAATATCCCACACATCCCAATTTCGTGGCCTGAGCCATATTTTGGAGCCAGATTCTGGCTCTCTGCACGTATTCGCAGTTTGAAATTACGACTTTTTATACCCAACATATGCCAATTCCTGAAAGCGGCAGTGAGTCATATTTGTCCCAAAGTCTCCTGCAGTTTTCAAAATATCCCAAACATCCCAATCTCGAGTCCTGAGCCATATTTTGGAGCCAAATTCTGGCTCTCTGCACTTATTTGCAGTTTGAAATTGCGACTTTTTTATACCCAACATATGTCAAGTACTGAAAGCGGCGTTTGGTCATATTTGTCCTAAACTCCCCTGCAGTTTTCAAAATATCCCAAACTTCCCAATTTCGAAACCTGAGCCATAATTTGGAGCCAAATTCTTGCTCTATGCACGTATTCGCAGTTTGATATTACCAATTTTTATACCCAACATACGCAAAGTCCTGAAAGCGGCAGTGAGTCACATTTTGCACAAACTCCCCTGCAGTTTTCGAAATATCCCAAATATCCCAATTTCGAGGCCTGAGCCATATTTTGGAGCCAAATTCTGGCTCTCTGCACGTATTCGCAGTTTGAAATAGCGACTTTTTTATTCCCAACATATGCCACGTACTGAAAGCGGCAGTGAGTCACATTTTGCCCAAACTCCCCTTCAGTTTTCAAAATAACGCAAATATCCGAATTTCGAGGCCTGAGCTATATTTTGGAGCCAAATTCTGGCTCTCTGCACGTATTCGCAGTTTGAAATTACATCTTTTTATACCCAACATATGACAAGTACTGAAAGCGGCGTTTGGTCATATTTGTCCCGAAGTCCCCTGCAGTTTTCAAAATATCCCAAACATCACAATTTCGAGGCCTGAGCCATATTTTGGAGCCAAAATCTGGCTCTCTGCACGTATTCGCGGTTTGAAATTACCACCTTTTATTCCCAACATATGCCAAGTCCTGAAAGCGGCAATTAATCACATTTTGCACAAACTCCCCTGCAGTTTTCAAAATATCCCAAACATCCCAATTTCGAGGCCTGAGCCATATTTTGGAGCCAAATTCTGGCTCTCTGCACGTATTCGCAGTTTTAAGTTACGACTTTTTATACCCAACCCAGCCAAGTACTGAAAGCGGCGTTTGGTCACATTTGTCCCAAACCTCCCTCCAGTTTTCAAAATATTCCAAACATCCCAATTTCTAAGCCTGAGTCATATTATGGAGCCAAATTCTGGCTCTATATGCACGTATTCGCAGTTTGATATTACGAATTTTTATACCCAACATATGCCAAGTCCTGAAAGCGGCAGTGAGTCACATTTTGCACAAACTCCTCTGCAGTTTTCGAAATATCCCAAATATCCCAATTTCGAGGCCTGAACCATATTTTGGAGCCAAATTCTGGATCTCTGCACGTATTCGCAGTTTGAAATTGCGACTTTTTTATACCCAACATATGCCAAGTACTGAAAGCGGCAGTGAGTCATATTTTGCGCAAACTCCCCTCCAGTTTTTAAAATAACGCAAATATCCCAATTTCGAGGCCTGAGCCATATTTTGGAGCCAAATTCTGGCTCTCTGCACGTATTCGCAGTTAGAAATTTCATCTTTTTATACCCAACATATGCGAAGGACTGAAAGCGGTGTTTTGTTACATTTGTCCCAAACATCCCTGCAGTTTTCAAAATATCCCAAAAATACCAATTTCGAGGCCTGAGCAATATTTTGGAGCCAAATTTTGGCTCTCTGCACGTATTCGCAGTTTGAAATTACGACTTTTTTATACCCAACATATGCGAAGGACTGAAAGCGGCGTTTGGTCACATTTGTCCCAAACCTCCCTGCAGTTTTCAAAATATCCGAAATATCCCAATATCGAGGCCTGACTCATATTTTGGAGCCAAATTCTAGCTCTTTGCACGTATTCGCAGTTTGATATTATGACTTTTTATACCCAACATATGCCAAGTACTGAAAGCAGCAGTGAGTCACATTTTGCACAAACTCCCCTGCAGTTTTCAAAATATCCCTAACGTCCCAATTTCGAGGCCTGAGCCATATTTTGGAGCCAAATTCTGGCTCTCTGCACGTATTCGCAGTTTTAAATTACGACTTTTTATACCCAACATATACCAAGTCCTGAAAGCGGCAGAGAGTCACATTTTGCACAAACTCCCCTGCAGTTTTCAAAATATCCAAAACGTCCAAATTTCGAGGCCTGAGCTATATTTTGGAGCCAAATTCTGGCTCTCTGCACGTATTCGCAGTTTTAAATCACGATTTTTTATTCCCAACATATGCCAAGTCCTAAAGCGGCAAAATTAGTCACATTTTGCACAAACTCCCCTGCAGTTTTCAAAATATCTCAAACATCCCAATTTCGAGGCCTGAGCCATATTTTGGAGCCAAATTTTGGCTCTCTGCACGTATTCGCAGTATGAAATTACGACTTTTTATACCCAACATATGCCAAGTACTGAAAGCGGCGTTTGGTCACATTTGTCCCAAACCTCCTTGCAGTTTTCAAAATATCCAAAATATCCCAATTTCGAGGCCTGACCCATATTTTAGAGCCAAATTCTGGCTCGTTGCACGTATTCGCAGTTTAATATTATGAATTTTTATACTCAACATATGCCAAGTACTGAAAGCGGCAGTGAGTTACATTTTGCACAAACTCCCCTGCAGTTTTCGAAATATCCCAAATATCCCAATTTCGAGGCCTGAGCCATATTTTGGATCCAAATTCTGGCTCTCTGCACGTATTCGCAGTTATAAGTTACGACTTTTTATACCCAACATATGCCAAGTACTGAAAGCGGTGTTTGGTCACATTTGTCCCAAACCTCCCTCCAGTTTTCAAAATATCCCAAACATCCCAATTTCTAGGCCTGAGCCATATTTTGGAGCCAAATTCTTGCTTTATGCACGTATTCGCAGTTTAATATTACGACTTTTTATACCCAACATATGCCAAGTCCTGAAAGCGGCAGTGAGTCACATTTTGCACAATCACCCCTGCAGTTTTCAAAATATCCCAAATATCCCAATTTCGAGGACTGAGACATATTTTGGAGCCAAATTCTGGCTCTCTGCACGTATTCGCAGTTTGAAATTACAACTTATTATACCCAACATATGCCAACTACTGAAAGCGGCGTTTGGTCACATTTGTCCCAAACCTCCCTGCAGTTTTCAAAATATCCCAAATATCCCAATTTCGAGGCCTGAGATATATTTTGGAGCCAAATTCAGGCTCTATGAACGTATTCGCAGTTTGATATTTCGACTTTTTATACCCAACATATGACAAGTCCTGAAAGCAGCAGTGAGTCACATTTTGCACAAACTCCCCTGCAGTTTTCGAAATATTCCAAATATCCCAATTTCGAGGCCTGAGCCATATTTTGGTGCCAAATTCTGGCTCTCTGCACGTATTCGCAGTTTGAAATTGCGACTTATTTTCAACCCGTTCTCACACAAGACAGTACATATATGACTAGTGCTTAAAGTCAATATGTGGAATGTGATTTAGTACATATGTGATATATTCCCAGTTAACTTTTTTACCAAGGCTCAAACTCTTCCTCACGTACCAATTTACGTCTCACAGTACTCGTCCATCAACGTAGATAGCTGAATAGTCGTGATTGGTTCAATTATAACGAAAATTGTAGTTTTCAGGTCCCACATGGGTTGTGAAATTCACCTACTATTGTCCATGCTCTTATAATATTACAGATCAGCTACATCCTATTGAAGGCTCGTAGTTTTGTTTTAAGAAATATTAGTTGTTCTTAGTAAATTATAATAAGCACAATAAATTATTACATAGAATAAGTGCTTCACCAATCAATATTATATACCATAGTTTGTGCTTTAGAAATCTTTAAAGAATGTTTTGTAGGAACGCTAACAGAAAACGATGTTATGTTGGAATGTATATAGGGTAAACTACTGCAAACAGGATGGTATGGTGTGGATTATTGGAAACTATAGGATTAGTATAGGGTCCACTACCACCTGTTAGGTGGGTAAGGGGTCCAATAACACCCGCAGGATGAGTATGGGGGTCACATCCACCCACAGGAATGGTATGGGGATCACTTCCACCCACAGGAAGGGTATGGGATCCAATACCATCCACTGGATGTGTATTGCGTCCACTACCACCGACAGGATGGGTATGGGCTCACAACCACCCACAGGATAGGTATGGGGTCCAATACCACCCACAGGATGAGTATGGGGTCCACTATAACCCACAGGATGGGTATGGGGCTCCAACCACCCACAGAATAAGTATGGGGTACAATAACACCCACTGGATATGTATGGCATCCATTGCCCCCACAGGATGACTATAGGGTACAGTATCGCCCACAGGATTAGTATATAGGGTTCACTGCCGCCCACAGAGTCGGTATGGGGTCCACCGCCACCCACAGGGTCGGTATGGGGTCCACTACCGCCCACTGGGTCGCTATGAAGTCAACTACCGTCCACAGGGTCGGTAGGGGTCCACTACCGCCCACAGGGTCGGCAGGGGGTCCACTGCCACCCACTGGGTCGGTAGGGGGTCCACTGCCGCCCACAGGATCGATAGGGGGTCCACTGCCGCCCACAGGGTCGATATGGGGGGGGTCCACTACCGCCCACAGGATCGATAGGGGGTCCACTGCCGCCCACAGGGTCGGTAGGGGGTCCACTGCCGCCCACACGTTCGGTAGGGGTCCACTGCCGCCCACAGGGTCGGTAGGGGGTCCACTGCCGCCCACAGGACCGATAGGGGGTCCACTGCCGCCCACAGGGTCGATAGGGGGTCCCTTACCGCCCACAGGGTCTCTATGAAGTCAACTACCGCCCATAGTGTTTGTATAGTGTCCACTATCGCCCATAGTGTTATTATGGGGTCCACTACCCCTCATAGGGTCGGTATGGGGGTCCATTACTACCCACAGGGTGTGTCTGGGGTCTATTTTGGCAATACTGCTTTTCCAATCTCATTTGTTGTTCAATGTAAAATATTTGTTGCTCGACTTGCAACAATTTATATATATATATATATAGTATAGTGCCTTTGCAATAATGTACCAATGTGTGTATTTTCATAACTCGTTTTAAATTGTTGAAAAATAAATAACTACATTGTGAATGCAAGTCAATGTTTACATGCTAAATCAGAGTTGCCAGATTCCGCTTAAAATAGCAAATTGTGCTTATTTTCAAAGCTTGAGAATTTAGCTTTAAAGTAGTTAAAAAACTACGAATTTCGCAATTTGCTATGTACTTTAGTGTACTATTTTAAAATAAGGTTGGTTTTTAAGCTGCAAGTCATATGAATCTCAAAAAAAGTATATTATTAACAATCTTATCTCCATAGTTCACTAGTTTCTGTAAATCAGATCTGGTAACTGTAGGCCAAGTACTGGTAGACTCAAGACACAATGTGTTGAAGCTATTCTCTTTGAAGAAGTCATCTCGACAGGATCTTCCAGCTCCAGCTATAAAACTTCACCAAACATGGATCTACCTAGTACATCCAATGGTAAGAAATTACTAAACTGTAGTAAACTGAATCTGACACTGTCATATATATATATATATATATATGTATGTGTGTATGTATGTATGTATGTATGTATGTATGTATATATATATATATATATATATGTTGTACCTAGTAGCCAGAACGTCGTACTCGGCTTACTATGCAAGGCCCGATTTGCATAATAAGCCAAGTTTTCCTGACAGTATATTTTCTCTAATTTGTTTTCTGATGAAATGATAAAGCTACCCATTTCATTATGTATGAGGTCAATTTTTTTTATTGGAGTTAAAATTAACGTAGATATATGGCCGAACCTAACCAACCCTACCTAACCTAACCTATATTTATAGGTTAGGTTAGGTTAGGTAGCCGAAAAGTTAGGTTAGGCTAGCTTAGGTAGGTTAGGTAGTCGAAAAACAATTAATTCATAAAAACTTGGCTTATTAGGCAAATCGGGCCTTGCATAGTAGGCTGAGAAGTGCGTTCGGGCTACTAGGTACGACATATATATATATATATATATATATATATATATATATATATATATATATATATATATATATGAGGGGTACCACCTCTGGTGCAAGTGTAGGGACCCATAGCCTCGGAGAAGAAAATAAAGAGTACTCAGAGAAGACCTTGTGGATCCTCACTGAACACTTTCATATTTTCTTCTCCTACCACCCTTATTCTTTTGGTATGTGTGTATATTTATCTAACTTTATTTGAAAACGTCATTACACAAAAAAAGTTACAATATTGATTATATATATATATATATATATATATATATATATATATAATTTTTTTTTCTTCCAATAATATAGTATTCGCTTGAAATTAACAGCCTGGTCAATCAGGCTGTTGGATTCAACTCCTCTCAGTTTTGTTATACAAGTTACAGCATGGTTAATCACATCCAAAATTAAAGTTATTTCCAGATGCAGTCCTAAAATTTTTAACATTGCTCTCACTAGTGTTAATGTAGATTATTTCATAATTTAAATAATATATTTAATTACTGTAGTACATTTTAACAACAATTTAACTTATAATTTTTGCAGCATAGGTCATTTGAATATAAGTATTTTATTAGAAACTATTTCCTTCAGGTCTTCAGGGAAAATTCTTGAGGAGATGCACAAACTGCAAACAATGTGTGCATGTCCGAAGCAATGTTTGCAAGTTCTGCCAGTGTGACTTCCGAAACAGTAGAGAATTAATGAAGAAAGAAGAGGAAGCCCGTTTTCTACTTAAAGGCAAGAAGGCTTTAGAACGAAATACAGCAAGCCGGGTTCTACGAAGGATTGAAAATCAGGTATTGAAGTTTGTCTACATCTGTTGTATTCATTTGTATTCTTCTTATGCTGAACTTGCTTGATAAGGTATAGAATCAACATGAATAATGCTGTACAGTACTTACATACTATTTGTTTATTTATTTATATACAAGATAGCACACTGGGATTATGAGAGTACATAGAATTGATGTTTTTACATTCTTGTAAAGCCACTAGCACACATAGTGTTTTGGGCAGGTCCTTAATCTTACAGATAATTTTAAATAGGCAATTTAAAGCTTAAATGGAAAAAATTGGCTGGTACATTGTAAGAAAGTATCACAAAGATTACTATGTACATTAAAGTAAAATTTGAGGGTTATCAACATATAAATTGTAGCATAATTTGAGGAATATTTCAAGGTATAATATAGTAAGATATGCATTCAATATAACAATCATGATATAAGGTGATAGCAATGATTACAATGGAAAAGTTGTATGGTTTAGGCACATATATTCTGGCATTGGATTTCATAAGATACAGTGCGAGTTTAATACACTAGTTAGGAAACTATCAAGAAAAAATTTAGGTACTTTTTGGTTTTATTTTTTAAAATGGCAGAAGTTGGACAGTTTTTAAATTTGTTAGCAAGTTAGTTCCATAGACAAGGTCCCTTTATTTGCATAGAGTATTTACACAGAATAACTTTGACTCTGGGGATATCAAAGATATTTATTTCTGGTATTGTGATTCTATTATGGGTTCTATTGCACATGCCCAGCTATGCTTCAAACATTTATTTTGTTGCATTTTCCCAGATAGTGTTATTGTTTAAATATTATTTGCTTTTCAGCTAACATATCTGCGTGGCTGTGGGTATGAATCAATCGTTATCTATTACAAGAAAGGACCAGCACGGGTGACGCATGGTATCCTACCAAACAACGTAATACAAGAAGAGGACAAGAAGATCTTCACCACTAACTTCTTTTTGTGTAAGTAGTTCACATAATATATAAATATATCACCACCTATTATTTTCTCTCATATATATATATATATATACATATGTATATATATATATATATACATATGTATATATATATATATATATATATATATATATATATATATATATATATATATATATATATATAATTTCAATTCAATCATCTCTGTCGTTGATGTATATGGCAAAAAGTGTGTGGCCCAATACAGCACTATGTCTTAACGTAATGGGTCCAAGGGCCCATAAGGTCTCGACAGCATTAAGGGCCCTTTAGCAAACCAGTGTGCTGGTGCCCCTATGACACCCATGACGTCTTTGTATCATTTCAAGTTTGTACATGTACTTCTTAAGATATGGGCACCATACAACTGCTGCATATTCTAGCTTTTGTCTAAAAAAATCATGAACAATTTATTTATTATTTATCCATGAATGCCAGAACTAAACCCTGTGGTACTCCACTCGTGACATTTCTCCAGTCCAATACATTGCCTCTGATTACTGCCCTCATTTTTCTATCAGTTTGAAATTTTTTAATCCATGTTAGAAGCTTACCTGTCACCCCTCCAATATGTTCCAGTTTCCAGAACAAACTCTTATGTGGAATTCTATTGAATGCCTCTTTTAGGTCCAGATAGATGCAGTCAACCCAACCATATCTTTCCTGTAAAATTTCTGCGGCTCGATCATAGTAACTGATTAAATTTGTTACACAGGATCTTCCATTTCAAAATTTTTTATTTTTTATTTTTATTTTTTTTTCCAGCACGCACAAGGAAGCTTGATGCAGATAAACTTACATTAGGATCAGAAGGTGATAGCGATAATGCCCTGGAAAAAAATCCTGACGAGCTACAAGTGCAGCAGGTGCATAAAGTCCAAAAAGTACCGCAGGTGCAAGAAATTCAACAATTACAAAAAGTTCCGCAGGTGGAACATTTACAAAAAGTTCCGCCGGTGCAACAAGGGCTACCATTAGCAATCCTTCAGAAACAGCAAGAAGTACAAGTAGTAAAATTTGAACCACAGGGAACTACACCAGGAAAACAGTGTAGTAACAACGGAATGGGAATTTTAAAATACCTGAGGAAACAGGTAAAAAAGGACAAACAATAGAAATGGTTCCTTACACATTATTTGGTAGTTTATAGGTATTTTACTTATAATACTTTATATTATGTCTACAGTTTATAATTTAGTTTACAGTTAATTTACTTTTCAACTTCCATATCTTACATGAAGGATTTTTACTGTTTTTCATTTTTAAAACCTTATTAGTATCATTTATAGTTTAGTGTCAATTCACTTATAATACAATATATGGAATAATTTACTAAATTCATTTAACTATAATAAATTTAAATAAACATTTTTACCCCAGGATGAGTTTCAGTCACCCTACCCAAAAAATTAATGTTTCTTTATTACTAATCTTGTGAGAGGTAGCTTATTGTGCAGCCCATACTCATTCTGTGAGTGTTAGTTTATTGTGCACCCCATAGTCATCATGTCACCCAAGCCTGCTGCAGCTGCACCTGAGGGGTGGTGTAGGGAACCATTAGTGTACTATTATGATTTGAGAGAGAGAATGCTCTGTGGACAGAGCATCAATATGGCTTAAGGCATTGAGCTTTGCCTCAAGATGAAGCTTGGGCTGATCTCTGATTGCTTCTTGGGAGTCTTCATTTACGTGCACCCCATACTCAACCACTTTGTAGTAATTAATTGTGCAACCCATACTCATCCTGTTACCAGTAGTTTGTGCAACCCATACTTATCCTGTGATCCCTATCCCTCTACTTCAAGTCCCTCAAGGGGCGCACGAATTCAGTTTGGCATACTGCATCCTGCCTTCCCATCCCTAGCTACTGACCCATCACAATATTTTATTTTATTTTATTTATATATATACAAGTAGGTACATTGGGGTTGTGAGAATACATTGAATAGTACAGTATTTACAATCTTGTAAAGCCACTAGTATGCGCAGCGTTTCAGGCAGGTCCTTAATCTAACAGATAATTTTAAGTAGGTAATTTCTATCAGAATTGATAATGATAATAAATACATTGTTTACATACATACATTACAAATACATACATATAAGCTCAAAAGCTTCATTGAAGGTTGTAACAGAACCCATGAGCACCACACCAGAAAAAAATACAGTTTTGATATTCCAAGAATACGACTTAATCAAACTAGAAATGCTCTACAAATCAAGGGACCCAGAATGTGGAATGATCTTCCCAACCATGTTAAAGACTGTACCTCTCTCAACCAGTTTAAGATAAAAACTAAACACTACCTAATAAATTCACTAACCTACCTTACCCCTCTATTGTCAACCCATGTCTGTTATTTTTTTTTTTTTTTAATCAACACTGTTTGTCAACCTATTGTATTTGTGCTGCTTTTTCAGTCATGTTCCCTCTTTTTTTTATCTTTATTTGTATTTGTTCTCAACACATTTTATTCTTTATGCTCAATTAGTATTAAGTTCTAGATATTAATGTTTTTCCTGCCCGAAACGCGTTGCGTAATAGTGGCTTTAGGCATTGTATGTACTAGCTCTATCTATATATCGATCCATTAATGTAACATTACTTGTATGTATGTACCTTACCTGAATAAACATATTTATTTATTTATTTATTTATTTATACAAGTTTAACTCTGGGGATATCAAAGAGATATTTATTTCTGGTGTGGTGATAATGGGTCCTATTACATCTGTCCAGGAAGAGTTTCAGAGCAGGATTTGCATTTAAGAACAGGGTTTTGTAAATGTAGTTGACACAAGAGAATTTATGGAGTGAGATTATGTTTAGCATGTTTAGGGAGTTAAACAAGGGGGCTGTGTGTTGTCTGAAAGCAGAATTTGATATTATTCTGATAGCAGATTTTTGCTGGGTGATGATGGACTTGAGGTGGTTTGCAGTGGTTGAACCCCATGCACAGATACCATAGTTGAGATAGGGATAGATTAGTGTATAATATAGAGAGATGAGAGCAGGGTTAGGTACATAATATCTGATTTTGGAGAGTATACCAACTGTTTTAGAGACTTTCTTAGTTATGTATTGTATGTGGGTACTGAAGTTGAGTCTCTTGTCTAAGAATAGACCAAGAAACTTCCATCATTGTTATTGCTAATGTTTACATTGTCATCTGAAGCTGAATTGCATTTGTAGATTTGCTTCCAAATAAGATGTAGTAGGTCTTTTCTATGTTAAGTGTTAGTTTGTTGGTTGACATCCATAAGTGGACTTTTTTTAGTTCATTATTAACAACATTACAGTATTTAGTGTATGTGGGTTGGGGTTGGAGTAGATGAGTGTAGTATCATCAGCAAACAATATAGGTTTCAGAATGTTAAGAACATATACATCCTGCCTTCCCATCCCTAGCTACTGACCCATCACAATATACATCCTGCCTTCCCATCCCTAGCTACTGACCCATCACAATATACATCCTGCCTTCCCATCCCTAGCTACTGACCCATCACAATATACATGTAGTAGAGTGTTTTCTGTAGGCAATTTTCTAATTATACAATCATATGTTGCCCTCAGCTCTCCTATTTCATACATACTTTTTTTCTTTTGCAAGGGAGTAATTACTACATCTACATTACAATCCTCCCATGGTGGTGTAAATTTTCTCTTGGGCACAGCAATACACTCTGAAATAACATCATACTTAATAACATTAGAACATAAGGTATTCATATATGCTCTTTTCTTCATCATACATTGTTCAGTACTTCCCACCTTTTGAACTGAGAGGACCAATTCATTAGCTCCCCCACCTCTCATTAATCTAATGGCAGAAGCTACATTTATCTCTGCAATTCTATCCCCAATACTCTGCAGATTCAACTCCATCCTGATTTTCTCAATCATAGCATTTCTTGGGCATCCTAAGATAATTCTCATGGCTTCATTTTGTACCTGTGGGAGGTTGGTGCTGGGGTTACTGTGGGAGGTGTACTGTGTGAGGTTGGTGTTGGGGTTACCTGTAGGAGGTGTACTGTGGGAGGTTGGTGCTGGGGTTACCTGTGGGAGGTGTACTGTGGGAGGTTGGTGTTGTGTACTGTGGGAGGTTGGTGCTGGGGTTACCTGTGGGATGTGTACTGTGGGAGGTTGGTGTTGTGTACTGTGGGAGGTTGGTGCTGGGGTTACCTGTGGGAGGTGTACTGTGGGAGGTTGGTGTTGTGTACTGTGGGAGGTTGGTGTTGGGGTTACCTGTGGGAGGTGTACTGTGGGAGGTTGGTGCTGGGGTTACCTGGGGGATGTGTACTGTGGGAGGTTGGTGTTGTGTACTGTGGGAGGTTGGTGTTGGGGTTACTGTGGGAGGTTGGTGCTGGGGTTACTGTGGGAGGTGTACTGTGTGAGGTTGGTGTTGGGGTTACCTGTAGGAGGTGTACTGTGGGAGGTTGGTGCTGGGGTTACCTGTAGGAGGTGTACTGTGGGAGGTTGGTGCTGGGGTTACCTGTGGGAGGTGTACTGTGGGAGGTTGGTGTTGTGTACTGTGGGAGGTTGGTGCTGGGGTTACTGTGGGAGGTGTACTGTGTGAGGTTGGTGTTGGGGTTACCTGTAGGAGGTGTACTGTGGGAGGTTGGTGCTGGGGTTACCTGTGGGATGTGTACTGTGGGAGGTTGGTGTTGTGTACTGTGGGAGGTTGGTGTTGGGGTTACTGTGGGAGGTTGGTGCTGGGGTTACTGTGGGAGGTGTACTGTGTGAGGTTGGTGTTGGGGTTACCTGTAGAGGTGTACTGTGGGAGGTTGGTGCTGGGGTTACCTGTAGGAGGTGTACTGTGGGAGGTTGGTGCTGGGGTTACCTGTGGGAGGTGTACTGTGGGAGGTTGGTGTTGTGTACTGTGGGAGGTTGGTGCTGGGGTTACTGTGGGAGGTGTACTGTGTGAGGTTGGTGTTGGGGTTACCTGTAGGAGGTGTACTTGGGAGGTTGGTGCTGGGGTTACCTGTGGGAGGTGTACTGTGGGAGGTTGGTGTTGTGTACTGTGGAGGTTGGTGTTGGGGTTACTGTGGGGAGGTTGGTGCTGGGGTTACTGTGGGAGGTGTACTGTGTGAGGTTGGTGTTGGGGTTACCTGTAGGAGGTGTACTGTGGGAGGTTGGTGCTGGGGTTACCTGTAGGAGGTGTACTGTGGGAGGTTGGTGCTGGGGTTACCTGTGGGAGGTGTACTGTGGGAGGTTGGTGTTGTGTACTGTGGGAGGTTGGTGCTGGGGTTACTGTGGAGGTGTACTGTGTGAGGTTGGTGTTGGGGTTACCTGTAGGAGGTGTTACTGTGGGAGGTTGGTGCTGGGGTTACCTGTGGGAGGTGTACTGTGGGAGGTTGGTGTTGTGTACTGTGGGAGGTTGGTTGGTGCTGGGGTTACCTGTGGGATGTGTACTGTGGGAGGTTGGTGTTGTGTACTGTGGGAGGTTGGTGCTGGGGTTACCTGTGGGAGGTGTACTGTGGAGGTTGGTGCTGGGGTTACCTGTGGGAGGTGTACTGTGGGAGGTTGGTGCTGGGGTTACCTGTGGGAGGTGTACTGTGGGAGGTTGGTGTTGTGTACTGTGGGAGGTTGGTGTTGGGGTTACCTGTGGGAGGTGTACTGTGGGAGGTTGGTGTTGTGTACTGTAGGAGGTTGGTGTTAGGGTATTCACCTAGTATATCTTGTTTCTGGGTGTACTAACTTAGTATATGTTGCGTGTGTGTGTATACTCACCTAGTCTCACCTAGAATATCTTGTGTGTAAGTACTCAACTAGTACTCACCTAGTATACCTTGTATGTGTGTATTCACCTAGTATATCTTGTTTCTGGGTGTACTAACTTAGTATATGTTGCGTGTGTGTGAATACTCACCTAGTCTCACCTAGAATATCTTGTGTGTAAGTACTCAACTAGTACTCACCTAGTATACCTTGTATGTGTGTATTCACCTAGTATATCTTGTTTCTGGGTGTACTAACTTAGTATATGTTGCGTGTGTGTGTATACTCACCTAGTCTCACCTAGAATATCTTGTGTGTAAGTACTCAACTAGTACTCACCTAGTATACCTTGTATGTGTGTATTCACCTAGTATATCTTGTTTCTGGGTGTACTAACTTAGTATATGTTGCGTGTGTGTGTATACTCACCTAGTCTCACCTAGAATATCTTGTGTGTAAGTACTCAACTAGTACTCACCTAGTATACCTTGTCAGACCTTGCCTATACCCTATACAGACCTTGGTGTGTGTGTACGATCATATGTGGCATTCTTCCAAGAAAAGGAGTTAGAAATGAAACGGTATAATCAGATCCTTTTATACAACACATTGAGAAAGAATAAGGTTAAGTGTGGTATCAGTAAGATTTACACACTAGTCCACACTTGCGTGGTGTACAATATGTGTGTGTACAATGTAAGTGGAGGCATAGTTGGAGGGAGGGAAATGTAGTTGGTGGACCTGTGGTCAGGGTGGCTCCAGAGGTAGGGTGTCAAATTTCAGTGTTTATGGCAGGGTAAGGGAATGGTCGTCGTTGGTCTTGTGATTCAATATTTTCTTGGTGTCGCTAAGTTACACTTTTTCAGGTCTATATAGTACAATGGCCAGTCCTCAGGTACCTAGTAATTATGTACCTTAAATTATGTACGTAAATTATGTAATTATGTTCATGTACCTAGTAGCTAGTAGTTATAGTGTCAGTTGGGGGTTAATGGGGCCAGGCCGAGTGTGCCTGTGCCCCACAAATATCACCCTTATTGCTGACTAGTTGGTATAACGGCTTTTCCCAAACCTCTCTCTCGCCAGAATTATACTGACATGTGAATATCTTTTGGCAGTTGATGAATCCTAAATATAAATAATAAATAAATAAATGTTTATTTAGGTAAGGTACATCCATACAAGAAATTTTTACAAAGATTGGTGGACTTATAGATAGATTCATACATTGCATAACTGCATGGCATAACTGGCAATCCCCTCACAGTGTTCAAGTGAGAACTGGATAAGCACCTCCAAAGGATACCCAAGTATGCCAAGTATGCTGCCCTGAGGAACACCAATGTTGATGGGTAGGGTGGGAGAAATTGAATTATTCACAGAAACATACTGGAGCCTGTCAGTGAGGTACGTAGGATTTGAGGTATTGCAGGGGATACAAGACACTGATCACTGGTCTCCCATTTGGTCCTCATTGCTTTATCTTACTATTATTGAATGTCAATAACCGTATTATGCAATTTCAATTTCTTCTATTGCTTTCTTTATTATGCACCCATACCCATCCCGTGGGCCGTGGTGTAAAGGATTACAGAGGCACATAATCGGTTCAGGACCGGAACCCTCTAGTTCGTTTAGCTAAGCAAATAACAATGTTTGACGCTAGTTACAAAATTATTAATGTTGTATACACATGTACACACACACTCATACATACATATATATATATATATATATATATATATATATATATATATATATATAATATATATTATATATATATATATATATAATATATATATATATATATGTATATATATATACATATATATATATATATATATATATATATATATATATATATATATATATATATATATATATATATATATATTATAATTATACCAGTATAATCTAATAATATATACTGGTCTAATAAAATAATTATACCAGTTTAATACTCTCACTCGTTGTGTTAGGATATGTTAGCTTGATAAAACTGACTGTTCATTGTTGAGAAATGTGTTAACAAACAATATATCTGACTTATCAAGACTGTAGCTTGCTTAGCAAGGAACTTTTTTTAAATTTGGGTTCAGTTTAACTACCGCTCAAGGGATGAGTAATTGGGGCATAATAAAGGAACTAAGCTGATAAAATGAAAGATGGGAAAACAACATTAGAAAGATAAACTCGAGAGACGTTTTTCATGTTAACCCGAAAATTATTTGAGGAGCAAGACAGACTGCGGGTCAAGCAATTGGTCTTTATGCTATCGTGATGGGGGATCAGCCATTACACGTGTTAATGACTCTTGTATAGTTGTGTAGTTAAGGACATCAGGGTAAAGGGGTAATGGGCATTGTGGTTGATTGTTCTACCTGGGAATCCTCCACTGTTTTATATCTTATGTATGTATGTATGTACTAACCTAGTTGTGGTTGCAAGGGTTGAACTTTGGCTCTTTGGTCCCGCCACTTGAATACATACACTTTCCATACACTTGAAACTGTGTATGGAATCAGCCTCCACCACATTACTGCCTAAAGCATTCCATTTATTAACTACTCTGACACTGAAAAGTTCTTTCTATAATCTCTCTGTGGCTCATTTGGGTACTCAGCTTCCACCTGTGTCCCTTGTGCGTGTACCACATGTGTTAAATAAATGTATGTATGTATGTATGTATGTACGTATGTATGTATGTATGTACGTATGTATGTATGTATGTACGTATGTATGTATGTATGTATGTATGTATGTATGTATGTATGTATGTATGTATGTAAGGAGAGAGAGAGAGGGAGAGAGAGAGAGAGAGAGAGAGAGAGAGAGAGAGAGAGAGAGAGAGAGAGAGAGAGAAAGAGAGAGAGAGAGAGAGAGAGAGAGAGAGAGAGAGAGAGAGAGAAAGAGAGAGAGAGAGAGAGAGAGAGAGAGAGAGAGAGAGAGAGAAAGATCGAGAGAGAGAGAGAGAGAGAGAGAGAGAGAGAGAGAGAGAGAGAGAGAGAGAGAGAGAGAAAGAGATGAAGATCGAGACAGAGAAATAGATATAGACAGAGTCAGGGAGAGAATGTTAGACACAGAGACGTATAGATAAGGATATGCAAAGTCAGTGAGAGAATGACAGAGATAGAGCGAGGAAAGAGACAGAGAGATAGGCTGACACAGAGAATGTCAGAAACGAGGAGAGGCAGAGACAGAGGGACAGGGACAGACGGACAGGGCCAGAGGAGGGACGGGGGAACAGAGGGGGAGCAGTGGGACAGGGAGGGAGACAGGGACAGAGAGGGGGACATGGACAGAGACAGAGACAGAGGGACAGGGTCAGAGAGGGGGACCGGGGACAGAGGGAGGAGAGGGGGGGCAGGAGACCAAGAGAGAGGGGACAGAGGAGAGACAGGGACAAGGGGACAGAGATGGATAGGGGGACTGGAGGAAAGGGAGGGGGACAGATGATGGACAGCGGACAGAAAGAGTGGGCAGGGGGACAGAGAGGTACAGGGGACAGAGAGATGGACAGGGGGACATAGAGGAACAGGGGGACAGAGAGTGACAGGGGGACAGAGAGAGGAACAGGAGGACAGAGAAGAACAGGGGGACAGAGAGAGACAGGGGGGACAGAGACAGGGACAATGGGATAGAGAGGGACAGGGGGACAGAGAGATGGAAAGGGGGGACAGGGGGACAGAGAGGGGGAAAGGGATCTGGGACAGAGGACAGAAAATGTGGGCAAGGGGACAAAGTGAGGGACAGGGGACAAAGATGGACAGGGGGACAAAGATGGACAAGGGGGACAGGAGGAAAGGGGGGAGATGTATGAGGGGAAATGTTTGCGGAAGATGGAGAAGGGGTATTTAGAACGGTAAGTTAGAGAGGGGGCAACTAAGGCCCATCATTGAAAAACAAATGAGCATCATTGCAATAGCAGGAGCCACGCACATCTTTAGCCTGCGTTGTTGAGACATTGTCAATTAAGCGGTGTCCAATAGCAGTATCTTCGGTATTTAAGCGTTACCTTAAAAATACTGGAAATATTGAAAGCTATTAATCCAGATATTAATCCCCTTGTGCAACGCACACAAGAGGCAACAGCTTCTAGCTCTACAAGCCGCAATATAAAATAGAGAATAGGCGATTGTTTTCACTCACAGTGTAATAAACCCACGGACCCACCCACCCGCTGAAGCCGTAAATGCCAAGACATTACTTCCGTTTAAAATTAAGCCGGAATAATCCTCAGGTATGTGGAGGATGTGGGAGGCCTTTGATCAACCACCGACTTCCTGCCCCGTCGACGGGGCCATCAGCCCTCAGTGTGCCCTCAGCCAAAATAATGTGAAACATGTATGTGGGTGTATTAAATATTTTAATTTATTATTTCCAAGATTTAGCTGTTAGCTCTTGGACCCCGCCTTTCTAAGCGTCGGTTGTCTAATGTACCGACTCTCGGCCTCTTTTCCTCCATCATATCTAAACAACATATATTTTTATCTAACACACTCACACATCCCCAAGATGCAGCCTTTAGCAGCTTCCTGACTTTCAGGTTCCTATTTACTGCAAGGTGAATAGAGGCATTAGTGTGTGTATGTTTGTGTCTGTGTGTGTGTGTGTGTGTGTACGTGTGTGTGTGTGTGTGTATACTCACCTAGTTGTGGTTGCGGGGGGTTGAGCTCTGGCTCTTTGGTCCCACCTCTCAACTGGCAATCAACTGATGTACAGATTCCTGAGCCTACTGGGCTCTATCATATCTGCATTTGAAACTGTGTATGGAGTCAGCCTCCACCACATCACTGCCTAATGCATTCCATCTATTAACTACTCTGACACTGAAAAAGTTCTTTCTAACATCCTAGTGGTTCATTTGGGTACTAAGTTTCCACCTGTGTCCCCTTGTTCGCCTACCACCCGTGTTAAACAGTTTATCTTTATGTACCCTATCAATTGCATTTCTCGCAGCCTGTCCTCGTAACTCATGCCTCTTAGTCCTGGGACTAGCCTATTGGCATACCACTAAACTTTTTCAAGCTTCGTCTTGTGCTTTTTTTTTTTTTTTTTTTGAGATATATACAAGAGTTGTTATATTCTTGTACAGCCTAGTACTAAGTATATGGTGTTTGGCTAGATAAGAGTAAAACTGCTTGTAGATTAGTTTTTCAAAAAATGTTGACAAGTTAGGCAGGATTGATATAGGTCTGTAGTTGTTAACATCTGTGAGATCACCACATTTGTGTACAGGGGTAACTCGCTTTTTTAGGATAACTGGAAAGGTTTGGAGTTCAAGTTCAAGTAGCTTTTCAAAAAATGTTGACAAGTTAGGCAGGATTGATATAGGTCTGTAATTGTTAACATCTGTGAGATCACCACATTTGTGTACAGGGGTAACTCGCTTTTTTTAGGATAACTGGAAAGGTTTGGAGTTCAAGTGACCTGTTGAAGAGCATGAGAATTCTTTGGAGACAATTCCTAACCTATACTTCTTCTCAAGGTCATGTTTTTTATTAATGGGTTTAAGTATTCCCTTTGTAAGCAAGGGATTGTTAAGCCTTTTGGTTATGCTTACAAAAAAGTCACAGGACAGACATTATCAGCAGCAGTTATAAAATTGTCAATAGCAGTTTCATTGTGCAGCCTAAAACTTAACTCCCTTGACTCTAGAGGTATATATATTAGGTTTAGGTTAGGTTTTTTTAATTAAACCAGCCAGGATGAGTGAAGCCATGAAGGGCGTTTTTATTAATTAAAACACCCAAATGTTGGGTGCTTCAGGTGTTGTTCCTCTTGGATGATCTTGTACCTCTCTGTCTCACACCTGTAAGAATGAGTGATATGGTTAAGGGGGAAACAAAGTGCAGGCAAGGCAATGGAGGCCAGTAGTAATCTTAGGGCTAGGATAATTAGAAATTAGAGAAATTAAGTAAGAGAAATTAGCAAGAGAAATCAGGTAAAATTTATTATACTTAACTTTTGTATCATCAGTTTAGTAGTAATTCTTCATCTTCATCATCATCATCTTCACTGTCACAAAGCTCCAGGTAGGGCTCGGAAACATCAACATCCTCTTCCTGGTATCCAATAAACGCTTTGCATCACTCAGCTTGTCAGAACACAACTTTTGCCCTTGCTTCAAAAGAGCCAAGATTCCACTCTTATTTTTGGTTGATAGGTGCTTCTCTTCAATAGTGTACTTGTTAGGATCCTGTAATATATAGACTATTTAATGGGGTTTAAGACATTTACAAATTTCCCTGAAAATACTAAAGAAATTAGAATAAATAAATAAAGTTTTCGGTAAAAGTTCAAATATATGTAAAACACACCAGTACAGTATATGAAAACCATGGAATTGTCTACCTGTCAAAGTTGTAAATAGCAAGACTTTACTCAAGTATAAAATTCTGCTGGATAAATGTTTATGAAGAACTGAATTGCAACACACATTTAGGCTGTTAGCTTACCTTGCTTAGATATGAAGGAAAAATTCCACATAACAACTCTTCAGTATGTTCGGTTAAAATCTCTCTCTTATTCTTGTAATATGCGAGATAATGCAGCATTTCTTGAACAGTGTGTTGTTGCTCTTCTCTGGATCTCTTCTGAAGCTCCACATCTTCTACTGCCTTCTTTTTTTGAGCAAGGGACACTAATAAAAGAGGAAAATTATATTTACTGCAAGTAAACTACAACTCAATTTAATGTAATTACAGTTTAGGTACTTGCATTATACATACTATACATAGTTTATTGTGCAGTATCAACCTGATAAAAACCTACGGATTATGATACTGCACCTATTTTACAAACAGTAGTGATGATATTTTACTTCAAAAATAAGTAAAGCTTATCCATTATGCATGCTAAATGTTAGTTATCTTGATAAGGCCGAATTGTAACCCCTGATAAAATGAGATGTAGTTACATACCATTTTGGCTATGATGAGGCAATAAATTGTGCCATGGCAGGATACCTTCTATTGCATCCTTTTCACTGAGAATTTCAGAGTTTTCACTATTGTAGATTTTTATGAAGCCTTGAAGCTTTTTCCTATCACACTCATTTCTGTGCCGGAGTGAAGAGCGCATTTTACTGGATGCTGCAAATAAAGTTTTTTGGCTGAAAGTTTTAAAGTTGTTAAAAAAATTTCCTCATCATTTACCTACATAGAAATTATAGACAAGAGCTAAATAGAAATTGCTTCAGAGTTAACAAAGAAATAGTAAGCCTACCTGCATCAGTGGCAATCAGATTTTTGCGATGCCTGATAGAGTCTGCAACTGCCTCGATAGAATATTTTATGTTCTTCGAGGTTGTTCCAGTGTTTAACTCTAACTCCTTACAAATCATTTGTAGGTCAGATCGCCATTCTTGAATCAATGACTTTTGAACATCAAGTTTGTCGATCTCATTTGAAACTGTTATTTCCGTCTCTCTGGCCTATTTGAAAATATAATAAATTTAATGAACAAATCACATTAACCATGATGAGTGGTTCGAACCTATGGGCTTGGCATTCCCAGATGCTTGCTGTAGTTGAATGCGCCACAACATGGTCAAAAGAATTGCAACCTAGGGTACTAATGAACCCACAATTCAATTTTTGTTAATTATGCACCCCCATACCCATTCCATGGGCGGTTGTGCATGCAGTTTCCCATGTACTTGGTCTGTGTCCTCCAGTAGTTTTACCTCTGATGGCCCTTTCAATACACATAGAATTCATATTATTGTGATATATCAATACATGGAGAAAGACATTGAAATGGGGGCATCAAAGGCAGAACTACTGAATGACAGAGACCGAGTTCATGGGGGAATTGTGTGAAACCTGGTTTGGCTTCAGTGGAAGCCTTGGGATCCTTGTGGGTGCAGTAGTACTCCAAGTTGCAATTCATCTGACCATGTCGTGGCGTAGTGAACTAGAGCATGCATCTGAGAGCACTCAGTGCATGGGGTTCAAACCCTCATCACAGTTCCCGTGATATATCACGATACTGTGATTTCTCTGTGAACACATTTGATATATCTCGGAATCATACATTTAGGTTAATTAAATACTATATACTTTATACAAATTAACCTTATTGATATATTGAAAAAGTTCAAGCAGTTAATTCAAGGAAATGGTCGCTAATTTATAATGGAAAATATATGTAGTACATGATCTGAACACATAACTAACCTATAAATGCATTATAATACCTTTCACATATAAATGCATTATAATAAGTTTCAAAATAAATACAAATAAATAAAATAAATATATATTATTTTTAGTACCTTTCTGAGTCGAGTAACTAATGCACGAGCCAGTCCATCAATTTTTCGATGGTTCCAAAAGACTGCACCCTCTGTGAGTTCTTCTGTTCTTTCTGAGAAAAATATTTATAGCAATGAACATCTTGAAGAGCATAGATTAATAACAGTTTCATAACATACCTTTACTCACCACGACCAACTCAAGTTTGACCAATATGTTTTCATTCTTTTATTGATTATTTGAGGGAGTTGATACTTATTGAATACTGAATACAAATCGCATTATACTGATTACAGGGCAGGTAAAATAATAAAAAACTTGATCAGATGAACCATATAAACAAATACCAGCTTTCAGCATGTTTTTAGTTGTAGAGTTGTATCGTGAGAGGTATGCAAACACTTGCTCTGCCTCTTCCCCTAAAGTCATGCCACTTCCTTCTTGCCACCGCCCTCCATACAATACCTTTAACATAAAAGTATACAGTAAAAAAAAATTCAAATTATTGTACAAAAATTAAAAGCCTCCTACTATATTAAATGATACGTATATCATTAATCTTAAACAATCAGAAATCTTAAATTTTTTACACAAACTGTACTTATTATATTTAATGTAATGTATACATTACATTAAATTTAATTAGTATACATAAATGTAATGTTATATTTTTATTTACCTGACAATACCAAGCATGTCCTTTTGCATGTAGGACTCCTAAAAATGGCTTTGCTTGACCAATGTGAAAATGTGATTGTTTCTGAGCCACAGTTAAGGCCCATGGCCAATATTTGCAAATTATGTCTTGACAAATAAACTTTACGTATTTGAAATACATAATTTGCAAATAGTGGGCATAACTGTACAGCTCTCCTTGATACATATTCAAGGTGTGGAGGATAATACCATGTCGACAGGAGGCCATGCTGATTCCTGTTTCATCCAAACTTTGGAATGAAAGAGGCTTATTTTGAGCAGCTTTCCATGTAGACACTCCACACGTGTGCTTACTCTGTTTGTTAAACAAAAATATTTATAGTAACTAAATACCCAGTTGGTGAGCATGATTATAATTATGTAGGACGGGTAGAAGGTAGAGATTATTTTGCGCGATAGGCATTGTTGTTGCACATAAGAATTTCTATGGGTTATATTTCCTTATTCAATATATATAAACTATAATGAAAAAATACAAAAATGGCCACCATATGTTATAGTCGCCAAACAGTTATTAGGTAAAATTGAAGGTTTCTCAATATATAATAAAACTCACCTTAGTTTTCAAGCTCTGAATAGTGCCAACATGAGCTTGAACATCTTCATCTTTGCTGAAGATACTATCAGAATAATAGGGGTTTCTGATACCTCTGCAATGATAATTCAGAAATAATTATTTATTGTCTGTAACCACTATAATATTAAACAATGGGTAATGGGGTATCAAAAAATGTTTTATATGAAGAATTCTGATGCACTGCTAAATTTTACATAAAACAAAAATTTACATGGTGTTAGATAAATAAAATGATGATATGGATGCAATTGAAAGGCAAACTATAAAGACATACTCAGTTAAAAAATATGTCATATGACAATGTATATTTATATGTGCATACTTTATTTATAAGAACATTAATTTGAAGACAATATAATTCATTATAATATAGTGTGTGTAGAGAACAAAAGAATACTATACATTAAGTATCTGTAAAGCACATTTTATTACCTCCCAACTTTGTTGTAACGATACAGCTTCTTGTTGCCATCAATATGTACTGCTAAAGGGGTTTTATCACAAGCAGGACACTCATTGTCAGCTTCTCCTCTAATTTTTCTCAGCTCATATTGCTGGAATCGCCATTCGAAGAACACTCTCTTCGAAGTTATATAATTAATGGGTCCAATCTAGGAATAGAATTTTTTAGATGGTGACATTTAAAATGCATATTATGACATAAGATAAATAAAACAAAAAAAACATTCCATTTTGTGTTTGAACAAAATTAAAAACTAATTATTAATAAATGAATATACATTACTACAAAATTTTGATAATTTTTGTATTGAAATATAAAACTGAAAATATTAAGAATAACGGTATCAAAACATACACGCCCACGAGAAGCACCAAAGGATTCCAGTGCAGTGACTAATGCCCGAAATGATGTTCCGGGACAATTTCTTTTGATATGGTGCCATGATTCAAGCAGACTGGTGCTGTAGAATGTGCTGCTCTTTCCTAATGATGAATAGAAACCAGACTTGTGCATGGTCTTGCCTAGTTGTTGATGCTCATATCCACAGTGGCATGTATAGATTGGAGTATAGAGGTCATACCTTCCTGTAGTTTAAAATACAGTGCATTGAGTGGTGTGGCGACTTGCTAAAATAGTGATGTAAAAATTAACATTTATAGCAACAAAAATTTCAAAATGTATTGTGATTCAGGAATATCCGGTAATGGAAATAAAAGGGTAAATTTTAAAGTTTATTTACCCATTATAGTGATGAAGATGCAGAGATTGCTGGAGCTTGAAATTTTAAACTTGCAATCTGTGCAGTTGGGGCAAGAATTTGGTGGTTGGGCTGGTACAACAGGTTCTGGTAACAAAGAAAAGGAAGACAGTTTGACAAAATGAGTTTTATGGAAAAGAATTTCAGACTGAATATTTCATTGTTTCTTGATTGTACAAAATATTGACATTATTCTCCAGATAATGACTGAGAAATTCACAGAAAAGAAACAATCAGACGATTAAATCAATCTATAAAACCAAGTGTCAGGTTTAAACTTTAAGACTTCTCCAAATGTTGTAATGACTGAAATGAAACATTTATTCATTTTATTTTGTTATACCAAGATAATCGTAGCTCTAGACTGGGATTGGGAAGTAGAAGTAATCTCGGAACAAAGTACGGATTTTATACAGGTATCGTATACTTACTCCAGTGAAAGATATTTCCTTCAGGGCACACAGTTTGTGTCGGGTCTAATGGCTCATAAAAGCCATTTTTCCAATATAATCTGTGGTGGAAAGGCATGAGAAAATGTTGCATTTGGTCACAAATGTGACACAAAAATGCAAAACAGTCTTCACATTTGATGCTTGCCTCACAATTTGTACATTGTACACAAACTTTACCTGATGAAAAAAGGGGTAATTATTTATACTAATTTTAAATACTGTATACCTAACATTTTAAACAATCTGAAGTCTAAATGTATTAATAGAGTGTCATTAATTTGCATATGATGCTTATTATACAGTATAACCTTAATGAACACAGCAATATTTAATTTACCTTTATCTGGAACACCCAACTCAGACAATGTCCAATCGAACAGCATTGCCCTGCTTTCTCCCCAATTAATCTCTGCATTTTTTCTTCTTTTTTGCCAGTCAGAAACACTTGGCTGAGAATCTTTAATTTGTTCAAGTTCTGCAGCAAGTACTTTGAAATATGGGATTAAAAATTAGTAAGAAAAATTTGTAAGTGAAAGGAATGATTAGTATAATATGTTAAACAAAATTTCATAGGCATTAAGCACAATTTTGGTACATAATATTTATGACGTGTGTCCATTAAATAAACCCTCATTTAAATACCAACAAATGATGTTGGGACATACCAACATCAAATGATTCCAAAGTTTCTTCACCAGCTGCCAAATAACTTTGAGTGTACGTTCTGCCACTAGTAGAATAGCCCGCATTTTGAATGTGTGGTGGTGAAAGTATAGCAGGCAGAATGTCTGGGTGGCACATTTGAAGATTTAAGCATGGTACATAATTGCAAATTGTATACAAGTATTAATATTTTCAGACAAATCTCAAGATATTACTATAACTAACTTTATGCTACCAAGTTGTTCAGTGTTATAGTAATTTAATCTCCATAATTGTCTAGCATACACTTAAAAATAGGCAACAAATATTATTGGAAAGTACACAAATAACAGCTGTAGAAATATTGTTAAAAAAATAATAGAAGATTACCATCAGATTGGGGTGCAGCTGGTCTTTGTTTTGAATTAATGTGTGATACATCCTGTATGTTATCTTTTTTCTGTTTCTTGTTTGTCACCTTTATTGAGTTTGGTTCCTCCACGTTTAAGAGTCTCTTCAAGTACTCATTTCTTTGTATCATTGCAGCACGTGCTTTCTGGTACTCACGTTCAAGATGTTCTCTAGTCATCACTGCTATTCTCCGGTGAAATTCTGAAGAGAAAATAATAGTGTTCGAAGGAAAAGTACAAGAACAAAACAAGAAAATTATGCTTATGCAAAATTATGCTACAATGTACCTATTAATAATCTTAAAATTTGCTACAAATTACCTACTTATAATTATGTGTTAAATTATGGACTTTCCCATAATGATATGCATGTTAGTGGCATTACCTATACTGCCTACCTGGAGCCCCCTAGAGAGATAGTGACACAAGTTAAGGTAATCCCTTTAGTAAGGTGCTGGGTCAACATAAATAAGCTATAACTAATAAGGACACAAATCAATATGTTCATTTAACAGTGGTATTAACATTTATATAAATATAGCTAAGAATAAGTTTTTACAAGTGTAACAAAGTGAAAGAAATGTATGAAAATTTTGATGATATATTAAAATGCTCATTGATTGAACTTGTCTTCCTATATATAAAGTATAAAAATAGTAAACACAGTACCATTATTGTTGTCTGTAGTTATTTTTGGAACATCTGGTATGTACAGCATACTGTCAAAATCCGATGATCTATCTGAAAAATTGATTGGTAGCGTAAATATTTGAATTCATTGCATAGCCTTTTATACAAACAAAAAAGAAAAATTGTACAGAAAAGCTAACACAACATTATAACACCTTTCTGTGGTACTTTCTATGGTACAAAAGAAAACAAACCTTAATTATAAAGGAAAATAAACTGACAGAAGAACTATGAATACTGCTGAAAATACTTTCCACAAAATATCTGAACCAAGGGATAGTACCCCGAGATTTGAAATATGAAAATTTCACCCTTACAGTATTTAAAAAAAAAGCAGAAAGAGTTAAGCACAAAACTAATGTCCGATCAGCTAGGTATAACACATCTGCAAGCTCATGGCGAAAATCCTAAGGGAGGGAATCATTTACCATCTTTCAGTGAAAAATCTTATTCAATCGACACACCATGGTCTTCTTAAAAACAGATGCTACCTTATAAACCTCCTCACTTTTGGGACATGGTAACATGGTACTCAGATAAAGGGTTTCCGGTGGATGTAGTATACATGGATTATGCTAAAGACTTTAATAAGGTACCACATGGAAGACTAGCAAGGAAATTACAGGTTCATGAAAAAAATTGTAAAGTGCACAAAACAATAGTTAAAACAAAGAGAGCAAAAGGTCATACTAAATGGGAATGAATATGAAGAAATGTGTTAAGTTGAGTACCTCAGGGGTCCATTTTTAAGTCTAAAATATTTTTCATATATTGAACATCTATGATATAGAAAAGAATATAATCTAATCAACCACATCCTCATATTTGCAAATGCCTGGCATTTCACGAGCACTTTGTCCGGGGTTTATATTCTAGCCGGGGAGGATTTACTGGGTTAGGCTAACCTAACCTAACTTAACCAAACCAAACCAAGTATCTCAAGTTACAAATATCTCTGGGAATTCATATTATCTGCTGTTGTAGAATTGACAAAATGGACAGTGTCAACAAAATTATTCCCACATACTCCGTCACTATGTGATGGAGTACACATAGAATAGGGACTGAATTGTCCCTGACAGGGACAATTCTGTAACAAATGTTCTAGCATAAAACTTTGTACAGTTTAGTAATTTCTTACCATTGGATGTACTAGGTAGATCCATGTTTGGTGAAGTTTTATAGCTGGAGCTGGAAGATCCTGTCGAGATGACTTCTTCAAAGAGAATAGCTTCAACACATTGTGTCTTGAGTCTTCCAGTACTTGGCCTACAGTTACCAGATCTGATTTACAGAAACTAGTGAACTATGGAGATAAGATTGTTAATAATATACTTTTTTTGAGATTCATATGACTTGCAGCTTAAAAACCAATCTTATTTTAAAATAGTACACTAAAGTACATAGCAAATTGCGAAATTCGTAGTTTTTTAACTACTTTAAAGCTAAATTCTCAAGCTTTGAAAATAAGCACAATTTGCTATTTTAAGCGGAATCTGGCAACTCTGATTTAGCATGTAAACATTGACTTGCATTCACAATGTAGTTATTTATTTTTCAACAATTTAAAACGAGTTATGAAAATACATACATTGGTACATTATTGCAAAGGCACTATACTATATATATATATATATATATATATAAATTGTTGCAAGTCGAGCAACAAATATTTTACATTGAACAACAAATGAGATTGGAAAAGCAGTATTGCCAAAATAGACCCCAGACACACCCTGTGGGTAGTAATGGACCCCCATACCGACCCTATGAGGGGTAGTGGACCCCATAATAACACTATGGGCGATAGTGGACACTATACAAACACTATGGGCGGTAGTTGACTTCATAGAGACCCTGTGGGCGGTAAGGGACCCCCTATCGACCCTGTGGGCGGCAGTGGACCCCCTATCGATCCTGTGGGCGGCAGTGGACCCCCTACCGACCCTGTGGGCGGCAGTGGACCCCTACCGAACGTGTGGGCGGCAGTGGACCCCCTACCGACCCTCTGGGCGGCAGTGGACCCCCTATCGATCCTGTGGGCGGTAGTGGACCCCCCCCATATCGACCCTGTGGGCGGCAGTGGACCCCCTATCGATCCTGTGGGCGGCAGTGGACCCCCTACCGACCCAGTGGGTGGCAGTGGACCCCCTGCCGACCCTGTGGGCGGTAGTGGACCCCTACCGACCCTGTGGACGGTAGTTGACTTCATAGCGACCCTGTGGGCGGTAGTGGACCCCATACCGACCCTGTGGGTGGCGGTGGACCCCATACCGACTCTGTGGGCGGCAGTGAACCCTATATACTAATCCTGTGGGCGATACTGTACCCTATAGTCATCCTGTGGGGGCAATGGATGCCATACATATCCAGTGGGTGTTATTGTACCCCATACTTATTCTGTGGGTGGTTGGAGCCCCATACCCATCCTGTGGGTTATAGTGGACCCCATACTCATCCTGTGGGTGGTATTGGACCCCATACCTATCCTGTGGGTGGTTGTGAGCCCATACCCATCCTGTCGGTGGTAGTGGACGCAATACACATCCAGTGGATGGTATTGGATCCCATACCCTTCCTGTGGGTGGAAGTGATCCCCATACCATTCCTGTGGGTGGATGTGACCCCCATACTCATCCTGCGGGTGTTATTGGACCCCTTACCCACCTAACAGGTGGTAGTGGACCCTATACTAATCCTATAGTTTCCAATAATCCACACCATACCATCCTGTTTGCAGTAGTTTACCCTATATACATTCCAACATAACATCGTTTTCTGTTAGCGTTCCTACAAAACATTCTTTAAAGATTTCTAAAGCACAAACTATGGTATATAATATTGATTGGTGAAGCACTTATTCTATGTAATAATTTATTGTGCTTATTATAATTTACTAAGAACAACTAATATTTCTCAAAACAAAACTACGAGCCTTCAATAGGATGTAGCTGATCTGTAATATTATAAGAGCATGGACAATAGTAGGTGAATTTCACAACCCATGTGGGACCTGAAAACTACAATTTTCGTTATAATTGAACCAATCACGACTATTCAGCTATCTACGTTGATGGACGAGTACTGTGAGACGTAAATTGGTACGTGAGGAAGAGTTTGAGCCTTGGTAAAAAAGTTAACTGGGAATATATCACATATGTACTAAATCACATTCCACATATTGACTTTAAGCACTAGTCATATATGTACTGTCTTGTGTGAGAACGGGTTGCTTATTTTATACCCAACATATGCCCAGTACTGAAACCGGCGTTTGGTCACATTTGTCCCAAACCTCCCTGCAGTTTTCAAAAATATCCCAAATATCTCAATTTCGAGGCCTGAGGCATATTTTGGAGCCAAATTCTAGCTCACTGCACGCATTCGCAGTTTGATATTACGACTTTTTATACCCAACATATGCCAAGTACTGAAATCAGCGTTTGGTCACATTTGTCCCAAACCTACCTGCAGTTTTCAAAATATCCCAAACTTCCCAATTTCGAGGCCTGATCCATAATTTGGAGCCAAATTCTGGCTCTATGCACGTATTCACAGTTTGATATTATGAATTTTTATACCCAACATATGACAAGTCCTGAAAGCAGCAGTGAGTCACATTTTGCACAAACTCCCCAGCAGTTTTCGAAATATCCGAAATATCTCTATTTCGAGGCCTGAGCCATATTTTGGAGCCAAATTCTGGATCTCTGCACGTATTCGCAGTTTGAAAGTGCGACTTTTTTATACCCAACATATTCCAAGTACTGAAAGCGGCAGTGAGTCACATTTTGCACAAACTCCCCTGCAGTTTTCAAAATATCCTAAACATCCCAATTTCGAGGCCTGAGCAATATTTTGGAGCCAAATTCTGGCTCTCTGCACGTATTCGCAGTTTGAAATTACGACTTTTTTATACCCAACATATGCGAAGGACTGCAAGCGGCAGTGATTCCCATTTTGCCCAAACTCCCCTCCAGTTTTCAAAATAACGCAAATATCCCAATTTCGAGGCCTGAGCCATATTTTGGAGCCAAGTTCTGGCTCTCTGCACGTATTCGCAGTTAGAAATTACATCTTTTTATACCCAACATATGCCAAGTACTGAAAGCGGCTTTTGGTCACATTTGTCCCAAACCTCCCCGCAGTTTTCAAAATATCCCAAATATCCCAATTTCGAGGCCTGAGCCATATTTTGGACCCAAATTCTGGCTCTCTGCACGTATTCGCAGTTTGAAATTGCGACTTTTTTATACCCAACATATGCCAAGAACTGAATGCAGCGTTTGGTCATATTTGTCTCAAACCTCCCTGCAGTTTTCAAAATATCCCAAATAACCCAATTTCGAGGTCTGAGCCATATTTTGGAGCCAAATTTTGGCTCTCTGCACGTATTCGCAGTTTGATATTACGACTTTTTATACCCAACATATGCCAAGTCCAGAAAGCGGCAGTGAGTCACATTTTGAACAAACTCCCCTGTAGTTTTCGAAATATCCCAAACATCCCAATTTCGAGGCCTGAGCCATATTTTGGAGCCAAATTCTGGCTCTTTGCACGTATTCGCAGTTAGAAATTACATCTTTTTACACCCAACATATGCCAAGTACTGAAAGCGGCGTTTGGTCACATTTGTCCCAAACATCCCTGCAGTTTTCAAAATATCCCAAATATCCTAATTTCGAGGCCTGAGCCATATTTTGGAGCCAAATTCTGGCTCTCTGCACGTATTCGCAGGTCGAAATGACGTCTTTTTATACCCAACATATGTCAAGTACTGAAAGCGGCGTTTGGTCATATTTGTCCCAAACTCCCCTGCAGTTTTCAAAATATCCCAAACTTTCCAATTTCGAGGCCTGAGTCATATTTTGGAGCCAAATTCTGGCTCTCTGCACGTATTCGCAGTTTGATATTACGACTTTTTATACCCAACATATGCCAAGTCCAGAAAGCGGCAGTGAGTCACATTTTGAACAAACTCCCCTGTAGTTTTCGAAATATCCCAAACATCCCAATTTCAAGGCCTGAGCCATATTTTGGACCCAAATTCTGGCTCTCTGCACGTATTCGCAGTTTGAAATTACGACTTTTTTATACCCAACATATGCGAAGTACTGAAAGCGTCGTTTGGTCACATTTGTCCCAAACCTTCCTGCAGTTTTCAAAATATCCCAAACATCCCAATATCGAGGCCTGAGCCATATTATGGAGCCAAAGTTCTGGCTCTCTTCACGTATTCGCAGTTTGATATTACGAATTTTATACCCAACATATGTCAAGTACTGAAAGCGGCAGTGAGTCACATTTTGCACAAACTCCCTTCCAGTTTTCAAATTATCCCAAATATCCCAATTTCGAGGCCTGAGCCATATTTTGGAGCCAAATTCTGGCTATCTGCACGTATTCGCAGTTAGAAATTAAGTCTTTTTATACCCAACATATGCCAAGTACTGAAAGCGGCGTTTGGTCACATTTGTCCCAAACCTCCTTGCAGTTTTCAAAATATCCAAAATATCCCAATTTCGAGGCCTGACCCATATTTTGGAGCCAAATTCTGGCTCGTTGCACGTATTCGCAGTTTAATATTATGAATTTTTATACCCAACATATGCCAAGTACTGAAAGCGGCAGTGAATTACATTTTGCACAAACTCCCCTGCAGTTTACGAAATATCACAAATATCCCAATTTCGAGGCCTGAGCCATATTTTGGATCCAAATTCTGGCTCTCTGCACGTATTCGCAGTTATAAGTTACGACTTTTTATACCCAACATATGCCAAGTACTGAAAGCGGTGTTAGGTCACATTTGTCCCAAACCTCCCTCCAGTTTTCAAAATATCCCAAAAATCCCAATTTCTAGGCCTGAGCCATATTTTGGAGCCAAATTCTTGCTTTATGCACGTATTCGCAGTTTAATATTACGACTTTTTATACCCAACATATGCCAAGTCCTGAAAGCGGCAGTGAGTCACATTTTGCACAATCTCCCCTGCAGTTTTCAAAATATCCCAAATATTCCAATTTCGATGCCTGAGCCATATTATGGAGCCAAATTGTGGCTCTCTGCACGTATTCGCAGTTTGAAATTACGACTTTTTTATACCAACATATGCCAAGTACTGAAAGCCGCGTTTAGTCACATTTGTCTCAAACCACCCTGCAGTTTTCAAAATATCCCAAACATCCCAATTTCGAGGCCTGAGCCATAATTTGGAGCCAAATTCTGGCTCTATGCACGTATTCGCAGTTTGATATTACGACTTTTTATACCCAACATATGCCAAGTCCTGAAAGCGGCAGTGAGTCACATTTTGTACAAACTCTCCTGCAGTTTTCGAAATATAACAAATATCACAATTTCGAGGCCTGAGCCATATTTTGGAGCCAAATTCTGGCTCTCTGCACGTATTCGCAGTTAGAAATTACATCTTTTTACACCCAACATATGCCAAGTACTGAAAGCGGCATTTGGTCACATTTGTTCTAAACATCCCTGCAGTTTTCAAAATATCCAAAATATCCCAATTTCGAGGTCTAAGCCATATTTTGGAGCCAAATTCTGGCTCTCTGCACGTATTTGCAGTTAGAAATTACAATCTTATTATACCCAATATATGCCAACTACTGAAAGCGGCGTTTGGTCACATTTGTCCCAAACCTCCCTGCAGTTTTCAAAATATCCCAAATATCCCAATTTCGAGGCCTGAGCCATATTTTGGAGCCAAATTCTGGCTCTCTGCACGTATTCGCAGTTAGAAATTACATCTTTTTACACCCAACATATGCCAAGTACTGAAAGCGGCGTTTGGTCACATTTGTCCCAAACATCCCTGCAGTTTTCAAAATATCCCAAATATCCCAATTTCGAGGCCTGAGCCATATTTTGGAGCCAAATTCTGGCTCTCTGCACGTATTCGCAGGTCGAAATGACGTCTTTTTATACCCAACATATGTCAAGTACTGAAAGCGGCGTTTGGTCATATTTGTCCCAAACTCCCCTGCAGTTTTCAAAATATCCCAAACTTTCCAATTACGAGGCCTGAGTCATATTTTGGAGCCAAATTCTGGTTCTCTGCACGTATTCGCAGTTTGAAATTACGACTTTTTATACCCAACATATGCCAAGTCCTGAAAGCGGCAGTGAGTCACATTTTGTACAAACTCTCCTGCAGTTTTCGAAATATCCCAACTATCTCAATTTCGAGGACTGAGCCATATTTTGGAGCCAAATTCTGGCTCTCTGCACGTATTCGCAGTTAGAAATTACTACTTTTTATACCCAACATATGCCAAGTACTGAAAGCAGGTGTTTGGTCACATTTGTCCCAAACATCCCTGCAGTTTTCAAAATATCCCAAATATCCCAATTTCGAGGTCTGAGCCATATTTTGGAGCCAAATTCTGGCTCTCTGCACGTATTCGCAGTTTTAAATTACGTCTTTTTATACCCAACATATGCCAAGTACTGAAAGCGGCGTTTAGTCAGATTTGTCCCAATCCCCCCTGCAGTTTTCAAAATATCAAAACATCCCAATATCGAGGCCTAAGATATATTTTGGAGCCAAATTCAAGCTCTATGAACGTATTCGCAGTTTGATATTTCGACTTTTTATACCCAACATATGACAAGTCCTGAAAGCAGCAGTGAGTCACATTTTGCACAAACTCCCCTGCAGTTTTCGAAATAGTTCCAAATATCTCAATTTCGAGGCCTGAGCCATATTTTGGTGCCAAATTCTGGCTCTCTACACGTATTCGCAGTTTGAAATTGCGACTTATTTTATACCCAACATATGCCCAGTACTGAAAGCGGCGTTTGGTCACATTTGTCCCAAACCTCCCTGCAGCTTTCAAAATATCCCAAATATCTCAATTTCGAGGCCTGAGCCATATTTTGGAGCCAAATTCTAGCTCTCTGCACGCATTCGCAGTTTGATATTACGACTTTTTATACCCAACATATGCCAAGTACTGAAATCAGCGTTTGGTCACATTTGTCCCAAACCTACCTGCAGTTTTCAAAATATCCCAAACTTCCCAATTTCGAGGCCTGAGCCATAATTTGGAGCCAAATTCTGGCTCTATGCACGTATTCGCAGCTTGATATTATGAATTTTTATACCCAACATATGACAAGCCCTGAAAGCGGCAGTGAGTCACATTTTGCATAAACTCCCCAGCAGTTTTCGAAATATCCGAAATATCTCTATTTCGAGGCCTGAGCCATATTTTGGAGCCAAATTCTGGATCTCTGCACGTATTCGCAGTTTGAAAGTGCGACTTTTTTATACCCAACATATTCCAAGTACTGAAAGCGGCAGTGAGTCACATTTTGCACAAACTCCCCTGCAGTTTTCAAAATATCCTAAACATCCCAATTTCGAGGCCTGAGCAATATTTTGGAGCCAAATTCTGGCTCTCTGCACGTATTCGCAGTTTGAAATTACGACTTTTTTATACCCAACATATGCGAAGGACTGCAAGCGGCAGTGATTCACATTTTGCCCAAACTCCCCTCCAGTTTTCAAAATAACGCAAATATCCCAATTTCGAGGCCTGAGCCATATTTTGGAGCCAAGTTCTGGCTCTCTGCACGTATTCGCAGTTAGAAATTACATCTTTTTATACCCAATATATGCCAAGTACTGAAAGCGGCAGTGAGTCACATTTTGAACAAACTCCCCTGTAGTTTTCGAAATATCCCAAACATCCCAATTTCGAGGACTGAGCCATATTTTGGACCCAAATTCTGGCTCTCTGCACGTATTCGCAGTTTGAAATTGCGACTTTTTTATACCCAACATATGCCAAGAACTGAATGCAGCGTTTGGTCACATTTGTCTCAAACCTCCCTGCAGTTTTCAAAATATCCCAAATAACCCAATTTCGAGGTCTGAGCCATATTTTGGAGCCAAATTCTGGCTCTCTGCCCGTATTCGCAGTTTGATATTACGACTTTTTATACCCAACATATGCCAAGTCCAGAAAGCGGCAGTGAGTCACATTTTTAACAAACTCCCCTGTAGTTTTCGAAATATCCCAAACATCCCAATTTCGAGGACTGAGCCATATTTTGGACCCAAATTCTGGCTCTCTGCACGTATTCGCAGTTTGAAATTACGACTTTTTTATACCCAACATATGCGAAGTACTGAAAGCGGCGTTTGATCACATTTGTCCCAAACCTTCCTGCAGTTTTCAAAATATCCCAAACATCCCAATATCGAGGCCTGAGCCATATTATGGAGCCAAGTTCTGGCTCTCTTCACGTATTCGCAGTTTGATATTACGAATTTTATACCCAACATATGTCAAGTACTAAAAGCGGCAGTGAGTCACATTTTGCACAAACTCCCTTCCAGTTTTCAAATTATCCCAAATATCCAAATTTCGAGGCCTGAGCCATATTTTGGAGCCAAATTCTGGCTATCTGCACGTATTCGCAGTTAGAAATTACGTCTTTTTATACCCAACATATGCCAAGTACTGAAAGCGGCGTTTGGTCACATTTGTCCCAAACCTCCTTGCAGTTTTCAAAATATCCAAAATATCCCAATTTCAAGGCCTGACCCATATTTTGGAGCCAAATTCTGGCTCGTTGCACGTATTCGCAGTTTAATATTATGAATTTTTATACCCAACATATGCCAAGTACTGAAAGCGGCAGTGAGGCAGTGAGTTACATTTTGCACAAACTCCCCTGCAGTTTACGAAATATCCCAAATATCCCAATTTCGAGGCCTGAGCCATATTTTGGATCCAAATTCTGGCTCTCTGCACGTATTCGCAGTTATAAGTTACTACTTATTATACCCAACATATGCCAAGTCCTGAAAGCGGCAGTGAGTCACATTTTGCACAATCTCCCCTGCAGTTTTCAAAATATCCCAAATATCCCAATTTCGAGGCCTGAGCCATATTATGGAGCCAAATTGTGGCTCTCTGCACGTATTCGCAGTTTGAAATTGAGACTTTTTTATACCAACATATGCCAAGTACTGAAAGCCGCGTTTAGTCACATTTGTCTCAAACCACCCTGCAGTTTTCAAAATATCCCAAACATCCCAATTTCGAGGCCTGAGCCATAATTTGGAGCCAAATTCTGGCTCTATGCACGTATTCGCAGTTTGATATTACGACTTTTTATACCCAACATATGCCAAGTACTGAAAGCGGCTTTTGGTCACATTTGTCCCAAACCTCCCCGCAGTTTTCAAAATATCCCAAATATCCCAATTTCGAGGCCTGAGCCATATTTTCGAGCCAAATTCTGGATCTCTGCACGTATTAGCAGTTTGAAATTGCGACTTTTTTATACCCAACATATGCCAAGTACTGAAAGCGGCAGTGAGTCACATTTTGCCCAAACTCCCCTCAAGTAATAACGCAAATATCCCAATTTCGAGGCCTGAGCCATATTTTGGAGCCAAATTCTGGCCCTCTGCACGTATTCGCTGTTTGATATTACGACTTTTCATACCCAACATATGCCAAGTACTGGACGCAGCAGTGAGTCACATTTTGCACAAACTCCCCTTCAGTTTTCAAAATATCCCAAACATCCCAATTTCGAGGCCTGAGCCATATTTTAGAGCCAAATTCAGGCTCTCTGCACGTATTCGCAGTTTGATATTACGACTTTTTTATACCCAACATATGTGGAGTACTGAAAGCGGCGTTTGATCACATTTGTCCCAAACCTTCCTGCAGTTTTCAAAATATCCCAAACATCCCAATATCGAGGCCTACCCCATATCAACCCGTTCTCGCAAATTTAATAAGTCAATATTGACTTATTAAATATGTGCATAGGTGACATACTTAACATAATAGTTTCCCTTGAAAAGCTTCATAGAAAACACCGACCGTACCTAACCTTCTTAGTATGTTAAGATAAGCATCTTATTGCTTCGTAATTACAATTATTACCTAACCTATACCTATAATAGGTTAAGTAACAATTGTAATTACGAAGCAATAAGATGCTTATTTTAACATACTAAGTAGGTTAGGTACGGTCGGTGTTTTCTATGAAGCTTTTCAAGGGAAACTATTATGTTTAGTATGTCACCTATGCACGCAACTAATAAGTCAATATTGGCTTATTAAATTTGCGAGAACGGGTTGCCCATATTTTGGAGCCAAATTCTGGCTCTCTGCACGTGTTCGCAGTTTGGTATTACGAATTTTATACCCAACATATGCCAAGTACTGAAAGCAGCAGTGAGTCACATTTTGCACAAACTCCCCTCCAGTTTTCAAAATATCTCAAATATCCAAATTTCGAGGCCTGAGCCATATTTTAGAGCCAAATTCTTGCTCTCTGCACGTATTCGCAGTTTGAAATTGCGAATTTTTTATTCCCAATATATGCCAAGTGCTGAAAATGGCGTTTGGTCACATGTGACCCAAACCTCCCTCCAGTTTTCAAAATATCCCACACATCCCAATTTCGTGGCCTGAGCCATATTTTGGAGCCAGATTCTGGCTCTCTGCACGTATTCGCAGTTTGAAATTACGACTTTTTATACCCAACATATGCCAATTCCTGAAAGCGGCAGTGAGTCATATTTGTCCCAAAGTCTCCTGCAGTTTTCAAAATATCCCAAACATCCCAATCTCGAGTCCTGAGCCATATTTTGGAGCCAAATTCTGGCTCTCTGCACTTATTTGCAGTTTGAAATTGCGACTTTTTTATACCCAACATATGTCAAGTACTGAAAGCGGCGTTTGGTCATATTTGTCCTAAACTCCCCTGCAGTTTTCAAAATATCCCAAACTTCCCAATTTCGAAACCTGAGCCATAATTTGGAGCCAAATTCTGGCTCTATGCACGTATTCGCAGTTTGATATTACCAATTTTTATACCCAACATACGCAAAGTCCTGAAAGCGGCAGTGAGTCACATTTTGCACAAACTCCCCTGCAGTTTTCGAAATATCCCAAATATCCCAATTTCGAGGCCTGAGCCATATTTTGGAGCCAAATTCTGGCTCTCTGCACGTATTCGCAGTTTGAAATAGCGACTTTTTTATTCCCAACATATGCCAAGTACTGAAAGCGGCAGTGAGTCACATTTTGCCCAAACTCCCCTTCAGTTTTCAAAATAACGCAAATATCCCAATTTCGAGGCCTGAGCTATATTTTGGAGCCAAATTCTGGCTCTGCACGTATTCGCAGTTTGAAATTACATCTTTTTATACCCAACATATGACAAGTACTGAAAGCGGCGTTTGGTCACATTTGTCCCAAACCTCCCCGCAGTTTTCAAAATATCCCAATTTCGAGGCCTGAGCCATATTTTGGACCCAAATTCTGGCTCTTTGCATGTATTAGCAGTTTGAAACTACGACTTTTTTATACCCAACATATGCGAACGACTGAAAACGGCGTTTGGTCACATTTATCCCAAACCTCCCTCCAGTTTTCAAAATATTCCAAACGTCCAAATTTCGAGGCCTGAGCTATATTTTGGAGCCAAATTCTGGCTCTCTGCACGTATTCGCAGTTTGAAATTACGACTTTTTATACACAACATATGCCAAGTACTGAAAGCGGCGTTTGGTCATATTTGTCCCGAAGTCCCCTGCAGTTTTCAAAATATCCCAAACATCACAATTTCGAGGCCTGAGCCATATTTTGGAGCCAAAATCTGGCTCTCTGCACGTATTCGCGGTTTGAAATTACCACCTTTTATTCCCAACATATACCAAGTCCTGAAAGCGGCAATTAATCACATTTTGCACAATCTCCCCTGCAGTTTTCAAAATATCCCAAACATCCCAATTTCGAGGCCTGAGCCATATTTTGGAGCCAAATTCTGGCTCTCTGCACGTATTCGCAGTTTTAAGTTACGACTTTTTATACCCAACCCAGCCAAGTACTGAAAGCGGCGTTTGGTCACATTTGTCCCAAACCTCCCTCCAGTTTTCAAAATATCCCAAACATCCCAATTTCTAAGCCTGAGTCATATTATGGAGCCAAATTCTGGCTCTATGCATTTTGTACAAACTCTCCTGCAGTTTTCGAAATATAACAAATATCACAATTTCGAGGCCTGAGCAATATTTTGGAGCCAAATTCTGGCTCTCTGCACGTATTCGCAGTTAGAAATTACATCTTTTTACACCCAACATATGCCAAGTACTGGAAGCGGCATTTGGTCACATTTGTTCCAAACATCCCTGCAGTTTTCAAAATATCCAAAATATCCCAATTTCGAGGCCTGAGCCATATTTTAGAGCCAAATTCAGGCTCTCTGCACGTATTCGCAGTTTGATATTACGACTTTTTTATACCCAACATATGTGGAGTACTGAAAGCGGCGTTTGATCACATTTGTCCCAAACCTTCCTGCAGTTTTCAAAATATCCCAAACATCCCAATATCGAGGCCTACCCCATATTTTGGAGCCAAATTCTGGCTCTCTGCACGTGTTCGCAGTTTGGTATTACGAATTTTATACCCAACATATGCCAAGTACTGAAAGCAGCAGTGAGTCACATTTTGCACAAACTCCCCTCCAGTTTTCAAAATATCTCAAATATCCAAATTTCGAGGCCTGAGCCATATTTTAGAGCCAAATTCTTGCTCTCTGCACGTATTCGCAGTTTGAAATTGCGAATTTTTTATTCCCAATATATGCCAAGTGCTGAAAATGGCGTTTGGTCACATGTGACCCAAACCTCCCTCCAGTTTTCAAAATATCCCACACATCCCAATTTCGTGGCCTGAGCCATATTTTGGAGCCAGATTCTGGCTCTCTGCACGTATTCGCAGTTTGAAATTACGACTTTTTATACCCAACATATGCCAATTCCTGAAAGCGGCAGTGAGTCATATTTGTCCCAAAGTCTCCTGCAGTTTTCAAAATATCCCAAACATCCCAATCTCGAGTCCTGAGCCATATTTTGGAGCCAAATTCTGGCTCTCTGCACTTATTTGCAGTTTGAAATTGCGACTTTTTTATACCCAACATATGTCAAGTACTGAAAGCGGCGTTTGGTCATATTTGTCCTAAACTCCCCTGCAGTTTTCAAAATATCCCAAACTTCCCAATTTCGAAACCTGAGCCATAATTTGGAGCCAAATTCTGGCTCTATGCACGTATTCGCAGTTTGATATTACCAATTTTTATACCCAACATACGCAAAGTCCTGAAAGCGGCAGTGAGTCACATTTTGCACAAACTCCCCTGCAGTTTTCGAAATATCCCAAATATCCCAATTTCGAGGCCTGAGCCATATTTTGGAGCCAAATTCTGGCTCTCTGCACGTATTCGCAGTTTGAAATAGCGACTTTTTTATTCCCAACATATGCCAAGTACTGAAAGCGGCAGTGAGTCACATTTTGCCCAAACTCCCCTTCAGTTTTCAAAATAACGCAAATATCCCAATTTCGAGGCCTGAGCTATATTTTGGAGCCAAATTCTGGCTCTGCACGTATTCGCAGTTTGAAATTACATCTTTTTATACCCAACATATGACAAGTACTGAAAGCGGCGTTTGGTCACATTTGTCCCAAACCTCCCCGCAGTTTTCAAAATATCCCAATTTCGAGGCCTGAGCCATATTTTGGACCCAAATTCTGGCTCTTTGCATGTATTAGCAGTTTGAAACTACGACTTTTTTATACCCAACATATGCGAACGACTGAAAACGGCGTTTGGTCACATTTATCCCAAACCTCCCTCCAGTTTTCAAAATATTCCAAACGTCCAAATTTCGAGGCCTGAGCTATATTTTGGAGCCAAATTCTGGCTCTCTGCACGTATTCGCAGTTTGAAATTACGACTTTTTATACACAACATATGCCAAGTACTGAAAGCGGCGTTTGGTCATATTTGTCCCGAAGTCCCCTGCAGTTTTCAAAATATCCCAAACATCACAATTTCGAGGCCTGAGCCATATTTTGGAGCCAAAATCTGGCTCTCTGCACGTATTCGCGGTTTGAAATTACCACCTTTTATTCCCAACATATACCAAGTCCTGAAAGCGGCAATTAATCACATTTTGCACAATCTCCCCTGCAGTTTTCAAAATATCCCAAACATCCCAAACATTTTTTATACCCAACATATGCGAAGGACTGAAAGCGGCGTTTGGTCACATTTGTCCCAAACCTCCCTGCAGTTTTCAAAATATCCGAAATATCCCAATATCGAGGCCTGACTCATATTTTGGAGCCAAATTCTAGCTCTTTGCACGTATTCGCAGTTTGATATTATGACTTTTTATACCCAACATATGCCAAGTACTGAAAGCAGCAGTGAGTCACATTTTGCACAAACTCCCCTGCAGTTTTCAAAATATCCCAAACGTCCCAATTTCGAGGCCTGAGCCATATTTTGGAGCCAAATTCTGGCTCTCTGCACGTATTCGCAGTTTTAAATTACGACTTTTTATACCCAACATATACCAAGTCCTGAAAGCGGCAGTGAGTCACATTTTGCACAAACTCCCCTGCAGTTTTCAAAATATCCAAAACGTCCAAATTTCGAGGCCTGAGCTATATTTTGGAGCCAAATTCTGGCTCTCTGCACGTATTCGCAGTTTGAAATACGACTTTTTATACCCAACATATGCCAAGAACTGAAAGGGCGTTTGGTCACATTTGTCCGAAACCTCCCTCCAGTTTTCAAAATATCCCAAACTTTCCATTTTCGTGGCCTGAGCCATATTTTGGAGCGAAATTCTGGCTCTATGCACGTATTCGTAGTTTGATATTACGACTTTTTATACCAAACATATGCCAAGTACTGAAAGCGACGTTTGGTCACATTTGTCCCAAATCTAACTACCGTTTTCAAGATATCCCAAATATTCCAATATCGAGGCCTGAGCCATATTTTGGAGCCAAATTCTGGCTCTCTGCTCGTATTCGCAGTTTGATATTACGACTTTTTATGCCCAACATATGCCAAGTACTGAAAGGGCGTTTGGTCACATTTGTCCCAAACCTCCCTCCAGTTTTCAAAATATCCTAAACATTCCATTTTCGAGGCCAGAGCCATATTTTGGAGCGAAATTCTGGCTCTATGCAGGTATTCGCAGTTTGAAATTACAACTTATTATACCCAACATATGCCAAGTACTGAAAGTGACGTTTGGTCACATTTGTCCCAAATCTAACTGCAGTTTTCAAAATATCCCAAACATCCCAATATCGAGGCCTGAGCCATATTTTGGAGCCAAATTCTGGCTCTCTGCACGTATATACCTTTTTATACTTTTTATACCTTTTTTTTATAGACTTTTATACCTTTTTTTTATAGACTTTTTGTATATATGCAAAGTCCTGAAAGCGGAAGTGAGTCACATTTTGCACAAATTCCCTTGCAGTTTTCGAAATATCCCAAATATCCCAATTTCGAGGCCTGAGCCATATTTTGGAGCCAAATTCTAGCTCTCTGCACGTATTCACAGTTTGAAATTACGACTTTTTATACCCAACATATGCGAAGAACTGAAAGTGGCGTTTGGTCACATTTGTCCCAAACCTCCCTGCAATTTTCAAAATATCCCAAATATCCCAATTTCGAGGCCTGAGCCATATTTTGGAGCCAAATTCAGGCTCTCTGCACGTATTCGCAGTTTGAAATTACGACTTTTTATACCCAACATATGCCAAGTACTGAAAGTGGCGTTTGGTCATATTTGTCCCAAAGTCCCCTGCAGTTTTCAAAATATCCCAAACATCCCAATTTCGAGGCCTGAGCCATATTTTGGAGCCAAAATCTGGCTCTCTGCACATATTCGCAGTTTGAAATTATCACCTTTTATACCCAACTTATGCCAAGTCCTGAAAGCGGCAGAGAGTCACATTTTGCACAAACGCCTCTGCAGTTTTCAAAATATCCCAAATATCCCAATTTCGAGGCCTGAGCTATATTTTGGAGCCAAATTCTGGCTCTCTGCACGTATTCGCAGTTTGAAATTACGACTTTTTATACCCAACATATGCCAAGTACTGAAAGCGGCGTTTGGTCACATTTGTCCCAAACCTCCTTGCAGTTTTCAAAATATCCAAAATATCCCAATTTCGAGGCCTGACCCATATTTTGGAGCCAAATTCTGGCTCTCTGCACGTATTCGCAGTTATAAGTTACGACTTTTTATACCCAACATATGCCAAGTACTGAAAGCGGTGTTTGGTCACATTTGTCCCAAACCTCCCTCCAGTTTTCAAAATATCCCAAACATCCCAATTTCTAGGCCTGAGCCATATTTTGGAGCCAAATTCTTGCTTTATGCACTTATTCGCAGTTTAATATTACGACTTTTTTATACCCAACATATGCCAAGTCCTGAAAGTGGCAGTGAGTCACATTTTGCACAATCTCCCCTGCAGTTTTCAAAATATCCCAAATATCCCAATTTCGAGGTCTGAGACATATTTTGGAGCAAAATTCTGGCTCTCTGCACGTATTCGCTGTTCGAAATTACGTCTTTTTATACCCAACATATGCCAAGTACTGAAAGCGGCGTTTAGTCAGATTTGTCCCAATCCCCCCTGCAGTTTTCAAAATATCAAAACATCCCAATATCGAGGCCTGAGCCATATTTTGGAACCAAATTCTGGCTCTCTGCACGTATTCGCAGTTTGAAATTACAACTTATTATACCCAACATATGCCAACTACTGAAAGCAGCGTTTGGTCACATTTGTCCCAAATCTCCCTGCAGTTTTCAAAATATCCCAAATATCCCAATTTTCGAGGCCTGAGATATATTTTGGAGCCAAATTCAGGCTCTATGAACGTATTCGCAGTTTGATATTTCGACTTTTTATACCCAACATATGACAAGTCCTGAAAGCAGCAGTGAGTCACATTTTGCACAAACTCCCCTGCAGTTTTCGAAATATTCCAAATATCCCAATTTCGAGGCCTGAGCCATATTTTGGTGCCAAATTCTGGCTCTCTGCACGTATTCGCAGTTTGAAATTGCGACTTATTTTATACCCAACATATGCCCAGTACTGAAACCGGCGTTTGGTCACATTTGTCCCAAACCTCCCTGCAGTTTTCAAAATATCCCAAATATCTCAATTTCGAGGCCTGAGCCATATTTTGGAGCCAAATTCTAGCTCTCTGCACGCATTCGCAGTTTGATATTACGACTTTTTATACCCAACATATGCCAAGTACTGAAATCAGCGTTTGGTCACATTTGTCCCAAACCTACCTGCAGTTTTCAAAATATCCCAAACTTCCCAATTTCGAGGCCTGAGCCATAATTTGGAGCCAAATTCTGGCTCTATGCACGTATTCGCAGTTTGATATTATGAATTTTTATACCCAACATATGAAAAGTCCTGAAAGCGGCAGTGAGTCACATTTTGCACAAACTCCCCAGCAGTTTTCGAAATATCCGAAATATCTCTATTTCGAGGCCTGAGCCATATTTTGGAGCCAAATTCTGGATCTCTGCACGTATTCGCAGTTTGAAAGTGCGACTTTTTTATACCCAACATATTCCAAGTACTGAAAGCGGCAGTGAGTCACATTTTGCACAAACTACCCTGCAGTTTTCAAAATATCCTAAACATCCCAATTTCGAGGCCTGAGCAATATTTTGGAGCCAAATTCTGGCTCTCTGCACGTATTCGCAGTTTGAAATTACGACTTTTTTATACCCAACATATGCGAAGGACTGCAAGCGGCAGTGATTCCCATTTTGCCCAAACTCCCCTCCAGTTGTCAAAATAACGCAAATATCCCAATTTCGAGGCCTGAGCCATATTTTGGAGCCAAGTTCTGGCTCTCTGCACGTATTCGCAGTTAGAAATTACATCTTTTTATACCCAACATATGCCAAGTACTGAAAGCGGCTTTTGGTCACATTTGTTCCAAACCTCCCCGCAGTTTTCAAAATATCCCAAATATCCCAATTTCGAGGCCTGAGCCATATTTTGGAGCCAAATTCTGGCTCTCTGCACGTATTCGCAGTTTGAAATTGCGACTTTTTTATACCCAACATATGCCAAGAACTGAATGCAGCGTTTGGTCATATTTGTCTCAAACCTACCTGCAGTTTTCAAAATATCCCAAATAACCCAATTTCGAGGTCTGAGCCATATTTTGGAGCCAAATTCTGGCTCTCTGCACGTATTCGCAGTTTGATATTACGACTTTTTATACCCAACATATGCCAAGTCCAGAAAGCGGCAGTGAGTCACATTTTGAACAAACTCCCCTGTAGTTTTCGAAATATCCCAAACATCCCAATTTCGAGGCCTGAGCCATATTTTGGACCCAAATTCTGGCTCTCTGCACGTATTCGCAATGTGAAATTACGACTTTTTTATACCCAACATATGCGAAGTACTGAAAGCGGCGTTTGGTCACATTTGTCCCAAACCTTCCTGCAGTTTTCAAAATATCCCAAACATCCCAATATCGAGGCCTGAGCCATATTTTGGAGCCAAATTCTGGCTCTCTTCACGTATTCGCAGTTTGATATTACGAATTTTATACCCAACATATGTCAAGTACTGAAAGCGGCACTGAGTCACATTTTGCACAAACTCCCTTCCAGTTTTCAAATTATCCCAAATATCCCAATTTCGAGGCCTGAGCCATATTTTGGAGCCAAATTCTGGCTATCTGCACGTATTCGCTGTTAGAAATTACGTCTTTTTATACCCAACATATGCCAAGTACTGAAAGCGGCGTTTGGTCACATTTGTCCCAAACCTCCTTGCAGTTTTCAAAATATCCAAAATATCCCAATTTCGAGGCCTGACCCATATTTTGGAGCCAAATTCTGGCTCGTTGCACGTATTCGCAGTTTAATATTATTAATTTTTATACCCAACATATGCCAAGTACTGAAAGCGGCAGTGAGTTACATTTTGCACAAACTCCCCTGCAGTTTTCGAAATATCACAAATATCCCAATTTCGAGGCCTGAGCCATATTTTGGATCCAAATTCTGGCTCTCGGCACGTATTCGCAGTTATAAGTTACGACTTTTTATACCCAACATATGCCAAGTACTGAAAGCGGTGTTTGGTCACATTTGTCCCAAACCTCCCTCCAGTTTTCAAAATATCCCAAAAATCCCAATTTCTAGGCCTGAGCCATATTTTGGAGCCAAATTCTTGCTTTATGCACGTATTCGCAGTTTAATATTACGACTTTTTATACCCAACATATGCCAAGTCCTGAAAGCGGCAGTGAGTCACATTTTGCACAATCTCCCCTTCAGTTTTCAAAATATCCCAAATATTCCAATTTCGAGGCCTGAGCCATATTATGGAGCCAAATTGTGGCTCTCTGCACGTATTCGCAGTTTGAAATTGCGACTTTTTTATACCAACATATGCCAAGTACTGAAAGCCGTGTTTAGTCTCATTTGTCTCAAACCACCCTGCAGTTTTCAAAATATCCCAAACTTCCCAATTTCGAGGCCTGAGTCATTTTTTGAAGCCAAATTCTGGTTCTCTGCACGTATTCGCAGTTTGAAATTACGACTTTTTATACCCAACATATGCCAAGTCCTGAAAGCGGCAGTGAGTCACATTTTGTAAAAACTCTCCTGCAGTTTTCGAAATATCCCAACTATCTCAATTTCGAGGACTGAGCCATATTTTGGAGCCAAATTCTGGCTCTCTGCACGTATTCGCAGTTAGAAATTACTACTTTTTATACCCAACATATGCCAAGTACTGAAAGCGGTGTTTGGTCACATTTGTCCCAAACATCCCTGCAGTTTTCAAAATATCCCAAATATCCCAATTTCGAGGTCTGAGCCATATTTTGGAGCCAAGTTCTGGCTCTCTGCACGTTTTCGCAATTAGAAATTACATCTTTTTATACCCAACATATGCCAAGTACTGAAAGCGGCTTTTGGTCACATTTGTCCCAAACCTCCCCGCAGTTTTCAAAATATCCCAAATATCCCAATTTCGAGGCCTGAGCCATATTTTGGAGCCAAATTCTGGCTCTCTGCACGTATTCGCAGTTTGAAATTGCGACTTTTTTATACCCAACATATGCCAAGAACTGAATGCAGCGTTTGGTCATATTTGTCTCAAACCTCCCTGCAGTTTTCAAAATATCCCAAATAACCCAATTTCGAGGTCTGAGCCATATTTTGGAGCCAAATTCTGGCTCTCTGCACGTATTCGCAGTTTGATATTACGACTTTTTATACCCAACATATGCCAAGTCCAGAAAGCGGGAGTGAGTCACATTTTGAACAAACTCCCCTGTAGTTTTCGAAATATCCCAAATATCCCAATTTCGAGGCCTGAGCCATATTTTGGAGCCAAATTCTGGCTATCTGCACGTATTCGCAGTTAGAAATTACGTCTTTTTATACCCAACATATGCCAAGTACTGAAAGCGGCGTTTGGTCACATTTGTCCCAAACCTCCTTGCAGTTTTCAAAATATCCAAAATATCCCAATTTCGAGGCCTGACCCATATTTTGGAGCCAAATTCTGGCTCGTTGCACGTATTCGCAGTTTAATATTATGAATTTTTATACCCAACATATGCCAAGTACTGAAAGCGGCAGTGAGTTACATTTTGCACAAACTCCCCTGCAGTTTTCGAAATATCACAAATATCCCAATTTCGAGGCCTGAGCCATATTTTGGATCCAAATTCTGGCTCTCTGCACGTATTCGCAGTTATAAGTTACGACTTTTTATACCCAACATATGCCAAGTATTGAAAGCGGCAGTGAGTCACATTTTGCACAATCTCCCCTGCAGTTTTCAAAATATCCCAAATATTCCAATTTCGAGGCCTGAGCCATATTATGGAGCCAAATTGTGGCTCTCTGCACGTATTCGCAGTTTGAAATTACGACTTTTTTTATACCAACATATGCCAAGTACTGAAAGCCGCATTTAGTCACATTTGTCTCAAACCACCCTGCAGTTTTCAAAATATCCCAAACATCCCAATTTCGAGGCCTGAACCATAATTTGGAGCCAAATTCTGGCTCTATGCACGTATTCGCAGTTTGATATTACGACTTTTTATACCCAACATATGTCAAGTACTAAAAGCGGCAGTGAGTCACATTTTGCACAAACTCCCTTCCAGTTTTCAAATTATCCCAAATATCCCAATTTCGAGGCCTGAGCCATATTTTGGAGCCAAATTCTGGCTCTCTGCACGTATTCGCAGTTAGAAATTACATCTTTTTACACCCAACATATGCCAAGTACTGAAAGCGGCATTTGGTCACATTTGTTCCAAACATCCCTGCAGTTTTCAAAATATCCAAAATATCCCAATTTCGAGGTCTAAGCCATATTTTGGAGCCAAATTCTGGCTCTCTGCACGTATTTGCAGTTTGAAATTACAACTTATTATACCCATCATATGCCAACTACTGATAGCGGCGTTTGGTCACATTTGTCCCAAACCTCCCTGCAGTTTTCAAAATATCCCAAATATCCGAATTTCGAGGCCTGAGCCATATTTTGGAGCCAAATTCTGGCTCTCTGCACGTATTCGCAGTTAGAAATTACATCTTTTTACACCCAACATATGCCAAGTGCTGAAAGCGGCGTTTGGTCACATTTGTCCCAAACATCCCTGCAGTTTTCAAAATATCCCGAATATCCCAATTTCGAGGCCTGAGCCATATTTTGGAGCCAAATTCTGGCTCTCTGCACGTATTCGCAGGTCGAAATGACGTCTTTTTATACCCAACATATGTCAAGTACTGAAAGCGGCGTTTGGTCATATTTGTCCCAAACTCCCCTGCAGTTTTCAAAATATCCCAAACTTTCCAATTTCGAGGCCTGAGTCATATTTTGGAGCCAAATTCTGGTTCTCTGCACGTATTCGCAGTTTGAAATTACGACTTTTTATACCCAACATATGCCAAGTCCTGAAAGCGGCAGTGAGTCACATTTTGTACAAACTCTCCTGCAGTTTTCGAAATATTCCAACTATCTCAATTTCGAGGACTGAGCCATATTTTGGAGCCAAATTCTGGCTCTCTGCACGTATTCGCAGTTAGAAATTACTACTTTTTATACCCAACATATGCCAAGTACTGAAAGCGGTGTTTGGTCACATTTGTCCCAAACATCCCTGCAGTTTTCAAAATATCCCAAATATCCCAATTTCGAGGTCTGAGCCATATTTTGGAGCCAAATTCTGGCTCTCTGCACGTATTCGCAGTTTTAAATTACGTCTTTTTATACCCAACATATGCCAAGTACTGAAAGCGGCGTTTAGTCAGATTTGTCCCAATCCCCCCTGCAGTTTTCAAAATATCAAAACATCCCAATATCGAGGCCTAAGATATATTTTGGAGCCAAATTCAAGCTCTATGAACGTATTCGCAGTTTGATATTTCGACTTTTTATACCCAACATATGACAAGTCCTGAAAGCAGCAGTGAGTCACATTTTGCACAAACTCCCCTGCAGTTTTCGAAATATTCCAAATATCCCAATTTCGAGGCCTGAGCCATATTTTGGTGCCAAATTCTGGCTCTCTACACGTATTCGCAGTTTGAAATTGCGACTAATTTTATACCCAACATATGCCCAGTACTGAAAGCGGCGTTTGGTCACATTTGTCCCAAACCTCCCTGCAGCTTTCAAAATATCCCAAATATCTCAATTTCGAGGCCTGAGCCATATTTTGGAGCCAAATTCTAGCTCTCTGCACGCATTCGCAGTTTGATATTACGACTTTTTATACCCAACATATGCCAAGTACTGAAATCAGCGTTTGGTCACATTTGTCCCAAACCTACCTGCAGTTTTCAAAATATCCCAAACTTCCCAATTTCGAGGCCTGAGCCATAATTTGGAGCCAAATTCTGGCTCTATGCACGTATTCGCAGTTTGATATTATGAATTTTTATACCCAACATATGACAAGTCCTGAAAGCGGCAGTGAGTCACATTTTGCACAAACTCCCCAGCAGTTTTCGAAATATACGAAATATCTCTATTTCGAGGCCTGAGCCATATTTTGGAGCCAAATTCTGGATCTCTGCACGTATTCGCAGTTTGAAAGTGCGACTTTTTTATACCCAACATATTCCAAGTACTGAAAGCGGCAGTGAGTCACATTTTGCACAAACTCCCCTGCAGTTTTCAAAATATCCTAAACATCCCAATTTCGAGGCCTGAGCAATATTTTGGAGCCAAATTCTGGCTCTCTGCACGTATTCGCAGTTTGAAATTGCGACTTTTTTATACCCAACATATGCTAAGGACTGCAAGCGGCAGTGATTCACATTTTGCCCAAACTCCCCTCCAGTTTTCAAAATAACGCAAATATCCCAATTTCGAGGCCTGAGCCATATTTTGGAGCCAAGGTCTGGCTCTCTGCACGTATTCGCAGTTAGAAATTACATCTTTTTATACCCAATATATGCCAAATACTGAAAGCGGCTTTTGGTCATATTTGTCCCAAACCTCCCCGCAGTTTTCAAAATATCCCAAATATCCCAATTTCGAGGCCTGAGCCATATTTTCGAGCCAAATTCTGGCTCTCTGCACGTATTCGCAGTTTGAAATTGCGACTTTTTTATACCCAACATATGCCAAGAACTGAATGCAGCGTTTGGTCATATTTGTCTTAAACCTCCCTGCAGTTTTCAAAATATCCCAAATAACCCAATTTCGAGGTCTGAGCCATATTTTGGAGCCAAATTCTGGCTCTCTGCACGTATTCGCAGTTTGATATTACGACTTTTTATACCCAACATATGCCAAGTCCAGAAAGCGGCAGTGAGTCACATTTTGAACAAACTCCCCTGTAGTTTTCGAAATATCCTAAACATCCCAATTTCGAGGCCTGAGCCATATTTTGGAGCCAAATTCTGGCTCTCTGCACGTATTCGCAGTTCGAAATTACGTCTTTTTATACCCAACATATGTCAAGTACTGAAAGCGGCGTTTAGTCAGATTTGTCCCAATCCCCCCTGCAGTTTTCAAAATATCAAAACATCCCAATATCGAGGCCAAAGATATATTTTGGAGCCAAATTCAAGCTCTATGAACGTATTCGCAGTTTGATATCTCGACTTTTTATACCCAACATATGACAAGTCCTGAAAGCAGCAGTGAGTCACATTTTGCACAAACTCCCCTGCAGTTTTCGAAATATTCCAAATATCCCAATTTCGAGGCTTGAGCCATATTTTGGTGCCAAATTCTGGCTCTCTGCACGTATTCGCAGTTTGAAATTGCGACTTATTTTATACCCAACATATGCCCAGTACTGAAAGCGGCGTTTGGTCACATTTGTCCCAAACCTCCCTGCAGTTTTCAAAATATCCCAAATATCTCAATTTCGAGGCCTGAGCCATATTTTGGAGCCAAATTCTAGCTCTCTGCACGCATTCGCAGTTTGATATTACGACTTTTTATACCCAACATATGCCAAGTACTGAAATCAGCGTTTGGTCACATTTGTCCCAAACCTACCTGCAGTTTTCAAAATATCCCAAACTTCCCAATTTCGAGGCCTGAGCCATAATTTGGAGCCAAATTCTGGCTCTATGCACGTATTCGCAGTTTGATATTATGAATTTTTATACCCAACATATGACAAGTCCTGAAAGCGGCAGTGAGTCACATTTTGCACAAACTCCCCAGCAGTTTTCGAAATATCCGAAATATCTCTATTTCGAGGCCTGAGCCATATTTTGGAGCCAAATTCTGGATCTCTGCACGTATTCGCAGTTTGAAAGTGCGACTTTTTTATACCCAACATATTCCAAGTACTGAAAGCGGCAGTGAGTCACATTTTGCACAAACTCCCCTGCAGTTTTCAAAATATCCTAAACATCCCAATTTCGAGGCCTGAGCAATATTTTGGAGCCAAATTCTGGCTCTCTGCACGTATTCGCAGTTTGAAATTACGACTTTTTTATACCCAACATATGCGAAGGACTGCAAGCGGCAGTGATTCACATTTTGCCCAAACTCCCCTCCAGTTTTCAAAATAACGCAAATATCCCAATTTCGAGGCCTGAGCCATATTTTGGAGCCAAGTTCTGGCTCTCTGCACGTATTCGCAGTTAGAAATTACATCTTTTTATACCCAACATATGCCAAGTACTGAAAGCGGCTTTTGGTCACATTTGTCCCAAACCTCCCCGCAGTTTTCAAAATATCCCAAATATCCCAATTTCGAGGCCTGAGCCATATTTTGGACCCAAATTCTGGCTCTCTTCACGTATTCGCAGTTTGATATTATGAATTTTTATACCCAACATATGCCAAGTCCAGAAAGCGGCAGTGAGTCACATTTTGAACAAACTCCCCTGTAGTTTTCGAAATATCCCAAACATCCCAATTTCGAGGCCTGAGCCATATTTTGGACCCAAATTCTGGCTCTCTGCACGTATTCGCAGTTTGAAATTACGACTTTTTTATACCCAACATATGCGAAGTACTGAAAGCGGCGTTTGGTCACATTTGTCCCAAACCTTCCTGCAGTTTTCAAAATATCCCAAACATCCAAATATCGAGGCCTGAGCCATATTTTGGAGCCAAATTCTGGCTCTCTTCACGTATTCGCAGTTTTATATTACGAATTTTGTACCCAACATATGTCAAGTACTAAAAGCGGCAGTGAGTCACATTTTGCACAAACTCCCTTCCAGTTTTCAAATTATCCCAAATATCCCAATTTCGAGGCCTGAGCCATATTTTGGAGCCAAATTCTGGCTATCTGCACGTATTCCCAGTTAGAAATTACGTCTTTTTATACCCAACATATGCCAAGTACTGAAAGCGGCGTTTGATCACATTTGTCCCAAACCTCCTTGCAGTTTTCAAAATATCCAAAATATCCAAATTTCAAGGCCTGACCCATATTTTGGAGCCAAATTCTGGCTCGTTGCACGTATTCGCAGCTTAATATTATGAATTTTTATACCCAACATATGCCAAGTACTGAAAGCGGCAGTGAGTTACATTTTGCACAAACTCCCCTGCAGTTTTCGAAATATCCCAAATATCCCAATTTCGAGGCCTGAGCCATATTTTGGATCCAAATTCTGGCTCTCTGCACGGATTCGCAGTTATAAGTTACGACTTTTTATACCCAACATATGCCAAGTCCTGAAAGCGGCAGTGAGTCACATTTGGCACAATCTCCCCTGCAGTTTTCAAAATATCCCAAATATCCCAATTTCATGACCTGAGCCATATTATGGAGCCAAATTGTGGCTCTCTGCACGTATTCGCAGTTTGAAATTGAGACTTTTTTATACCAACATATGCCAAGTACTGAAAGCCGCGTTTAGTCACATTTGTCTCAAACCACCCTGCAGTTTTCAAAATATCCCAAACATCCCAATTTCGAGGCCTGAGCCATAATTTGGAGCCAAATTCTGGCTCTATGCACGTATTCGCAGTTTGATATTACCACTTTTTATACCCAACATATGCCAAGTCCTGAAAGCGGCAGTGAGTCACATTTTGTACAAACTCTCCTGCAGTTTTCGAAATATCCCAAATATCACAATTTCGAGGCCTGAGCCATATTTTGGAGCCAAATTCTGGCTCTCTGCACATATTCGCAGTTAGAAATTACATCTTTTTACACCCAACATATGCCAAGTACTGAAAGCGGCTTTTGGTCACATTTGTCCCAAACCTCCCCGCAGTTTTCAAAATATCCCAAATATCCCAATTTCGAGGCCTGAGCCATATTTTCGAGCCAAATTCTGGATCTCTGCACGTATTAGCAGTTTGAAATTGCGACTTTTTTATACCCAACATATGCCAAGTACTGAAAGCGGCAGTGAGTCACATTTTGCCCAAACTCCCCTCAAGTAATAACGCAAATATCCCAATTTCGAGGCCTGAGCCATATTTTGGAGCCAAATTCTGGCCCTCTGCACGTATTCGCTGTTTGATATTACGACTTTTTATACCCAACATATGCCAAGTACTGGACGCAGCAGTGAGTCACATTTTGCACAAACTCTCCTGCAGTTTTCAAAATATCCCAAACATCCCAATTTCGAGGCCTGAGCCATATTTTAGAGCCAAATTCAGGCTCTCTGCATGTATTCGCAGTTTGATATTACGACTTTTTTATACCCAACATATGTGGAGTACTGAAAGCGGCGTTTGATCACATTTGTCCCAAACCTTCCTGCAGTTTTCAAAATATCCCAAACATCCCAATATCGAGGCCTACCCCATATTTTGGAGCCAAATTCTGGCTCTCTGCACGTGTTCGCAGTTTGGTATTACGAATTTTATACCCAACATATGCCAAGTACTAAAAGCAGCAGTGAGTCACATTTTGCACAAACTCCCCTCCAGTTTTCAAAATATCTCAAATATCCAAATTTCGAGGCCTGAGCCATATTTTAGAGCCAAATTCTTGCTCTCTGCACGTATTCGCAGTTTGAAATTGCGAATTTTTTATTCCCAATATATGCCAAGTGCTGAAAATGGCGTTTGGTCACATGTGACCCAAACCTCCCTCCAGTTTTCAAAATATCCCACACATCCCAATTTCGTGGCCTGAGCCATATTTTGGAGCCAGATTCTGGCTCTCTGCACGTATTCGCAGTTTGAAATTACGACTTTTTATACCCAACATATGCCAATTCCTGAAAGCGGCAGTGAGTCATATTTGTCCCAAAGTCTCCTGCAGTTTTCAAAATATCCCAAACATCCCAATCTCGAGTCCTGAGCCATATTTTGGAGCCAAATTCTGGCTCTCTGCACTTATTTGCAGTTTGAAATTGCGACTTTTTTATACCCAACATATGTCAAGTACTGAAGGCGGCGTTTGGTCATATTTGTCCTAAACTCCCCTGCAGTTTTCAAAATATCCCAAACTTCCCAATTTCGAAACCTGAGCCATAATTTGGAGCCAAATTCTGGCTCTATGCACGTATTCGCAGTTTGATATTACCAATTTTTATACCCAACATACGCAAAGTCCTGAAAGCGGCAGTGAGTCACATTTTGCACAAACTCCCCTGCAGTTTTCGAAATATCCCAAATATCCCAATTTCGAGGCCTGAGCCATATTTTGGAGCCAAATTCTGGCTCTCTGCACGTATTCGCAGTTTGAAATAGCGACTTTTTTATTCCCAACATATGCCAAGTACTGAAAGCGGCAGTGAGTCACATAATTGCCCAAACTCCCCTTCAGTTTTCAAAATAACGCAAATATCCCAATTTCGAGGCCTGAGCTATATTTTGGAGCCAAATTCTGGCTCTCTGCACGTATTCGCAGTTTGAAATTACATCTTTTTAAACCCAACATATGACAAGTACTGAAAGCGGCGTTTGGTCACATTTGTCCCAAACCTCCCCGCAGTTTTCAAAATATCCCAAATATCCCAATTTCAAGGCCTGAGCCATATTTTGGACCCAAATTCTGGCTCTTTGCATGTTTTAGCAGTTTGAAACTACGACTTTTTTATACCCAACATATGCGAACGACTGAAAACGGCGTTTGGTCACATTTATCCCAAACCTCCCTCCAGTTTTCAAAATATCCCACACATCCCAATTTCGTGGCCTGAGCCATATTTTGGAGCCAGATTCTGGCTCTCTGCACGTATTCGCAGTTTGAAATTACGACTTTTTATACCCAACATATGCCAATTCCTGAAAGCGGCAGTGAGTCATATTTGTCCCGAAGTCCCTGCAGTTTTCAAAATATCCCAAACATCCCAATCTCGAGTCCTGAGCCATATTTTGGAGCCAAATTCTGGCTCTCTGCACTTATTTGCAGTTTGAAATTGCGACTTTTTTATACCCAACATATGTCAAGTACTGAAGGCGGCGTTTGGTCATATTTGTCCTAAACTCCCCTGCAGTTTTCAAAATATCCCAAACTTCCCAATTTCGAAACCTGAGCCATAATTTGGAGCCAAATTCTGGCTCTATGCACGTATTCGCAGTTTGATATTACCAATTTTTATACCCAACATACGCAAAGTCCTGAAAGTGGCAGTGAGTCACATTTTGCACAAACTCCCCTGCAGTTTTCGAAATATCCCAAATATCCCAATTTCGAGGCCTGAGCCATATTTTGGAGCCAAATTCTGGCTATCTGCATGTATTCGCAGTTTGAAATAGCGACTTTTTTATTCCCAACATATGCCAAGTACTGAAAGCGGCAGTGAGTCACATTTTGCCCAAACTCCCCTTCAGTTTTCAAAATAACGCAAATATCCCAATTTCGAGGCCTGAGCTATATTTTGGAGCCAAATTCTGGCTCTCTGCACGTATTCGCAGTTTGAAATTACATCTTTTTATACCCAACATATGACAAGTACTGAAAGCGGCGTTTGGTCACATTTGTCCCAAACCTCCCCGCAGTTTTCAAAATATCCCAAATATCCCAATTTCAAGGCCTGAGCCATATTTTGGATCCCAAATTCTGGCTCTTTGCATGTATTAGCAGTTTGAAACTACGACTTTTTTATACCCAACATATGCGAACGACTGAAAACGGCGTTTGGTCACATTTATCCCAAACCTCCCTCCAGTTTTCAAAATATCCCAAACGTCCAAATTTCGAGGCCTGAGCTATATTTTGGAGCCAAATTCTGGCTCTCTGCACGTATTCGCAGTTTGAAATTACGACTTTTTATACCCAACATATGCCAATTCCTGAAAGCGGCAGTGAGTCATATTTGTCCCGAAGTCCCTGCAGTTTTCAAAATATCCCAAACATCCCAATCTCGAGTCCTGAGCCATATTTTGGAGCCAAATTCTGGCTCTCTGCACTTATTTGCAGTTTGAAATTGCGACTTTTTTATACCCAACATATGTCAAGTACTGAAGGCGGCGTTTGGTCATATTTGTCCTAAACTCCCCTGCAGTTTTCAAAATATCCCAAACTTCCCAATTTCGAAACCTGAGCCATAATTTGGAGCCAAATTCTGGCTCTATGCACGTATTCGCAGTTTGATATTACCAATTTTTATACCCAACATACGCAAAGTCCTGAAAGTGGCAGTGAGTCACATTTTGCACAAACTCCCCTGCAGTTTTCGAAATATCCCAAATATCCCAATTTCGAGGCCTGAGCCATATTTTGGAGCCAAATTCTGGCTATCTGCACGTATTCGCAGTTTGAAATAGCGACTTTTTTATTCCCAACATATGCCAAGTACTGAAAGCGGCAGTGAGTCACATTTTGCCCAAACTCCCCTTCAGTTTTCAAAATAACGCAAATATCCCAATTTCGAGGCCTGAGCTATATTTTGGAGCCAAATTCTGGCTCTCTGCACGTATTCGCAGTTTGAAATTACATCTTTTTATACCCAACATATGACAAGTACTGAAAGCGGCGTTTGGTCACATTTGTCCCAAACCTCCCCGCAGTTTTCAAAATATCCCAAATATCCCAATTTCAAGGCCTGAGCCATATTTTGGACCCAAATTCTGGCTCTTTGCATGTATTAGCAGTTTGAAACTACGACTTTTTTATACCCAACATATGCGAACGACTGAAAACGGCGTTTGGTCACATTTATCCCAAACCTCCCTCCAGTTTTCAAAATATCCCAAACGTCCAAATTTCGAGGCCTGAGCTATATTTTGGAGCCAAATTCTGGCTCTCTGCACGTATTCGCAGTTTGAAATTACGACTTTTTATACCCAACATATGCCAAGTACTGAAAGCAGCGTTTGGTCATATTTGTCCCGAAGTCCCTGCAGTTTTCAAAATATCCCAAACATCACAATTTCGAGGCCTGAGCCATATTTTGGAGCCAAAATCTGGCTCTCTGCACGTATTCGCGGTTTGAAATTACCACCTTTTATTCCCAACATATGCCAAGTCCTGAAAGCGGCAATTAATCACATTTTGCACAAACTCCCCTGCAGTTTTCAAAATATCCCAAACATCCCAATTTCGAGGCCTGAGCCATATTTTGGAGCCAAATTCTGGCTCTCTGCACGTATTCGCAGTTTTAAGTTACGATTTTTATTCCCAACCCAGCCAAGTACTGAAAGCGGCGTTTGGTCACATTTGTCCCAAACCTCCCTCCAGTTTTCAAAATATCCCAAACATCCCAATTTCTAAGCCTGAGTCATATTATGGAGCCAAATTCTGGCTCTATGCACGTATTCGCAGTTTGATATTACGACTTTTTATACCCAACATATGCCAAGTCCTGAAAGCGGCAGAGAGTCACATTTTGCACAAACTCCCCTGCAGTTTTCGAAATTTCCCAAATATCCCAATTTCGAGGCTTGAGCCATATTTTGGAGCCAAATTCTGGCTCTCTGCACGTATTTGCAGTTTGATATTACGACTTTTTATACCCAACATATGCCAAGTACTGAAAGCGGCATTTGGTCATATTTATCCCAAACTCCCCTTCAGTTTTCAAAATATCCCAAACATGCCAATTTGGAGGCCTGAGTCATATTTTGGAGCCAAATTCTGGCTCTATATGCACGTATTCGCAGTTTGATATTACGAATTTTTATACCCAACATATGCCAAGTCCTAAAAGCGGCAGTGAGTCACATTTTGCACAAACTCCTCTGCAGTTTTCGAAATATCCGAAATATCCCAATTTCGAGGCCTGAACCATATTTTGGAGCCAAATTCTGGCTCTCTGCACGTATTCGCAGTTTGAAATACGACTTTTTATACCCAACATATGCCAAGAACTGAAAGGGCGTTTGGTCACATTTGTCCGAAACCTTCCTCCAGTTTTCAAAATATCCCAAACATTCCATTTTCGTGGCCTGAGCCATATTTTGGAGCGAAATTCTGGCTCTATGCACGTATTCGTAGTTTGATATTACGACTTTTTATACCCAACATATGCCAAGTACTGAAAGCGACGTTTGGTCACATTTGTCCCAAATCTAACTGCCGTTTTCAAAATATCCCAAACATTCCAATATCGAGGCCTGAGCCATATTTTGGAGCCAAATTCTGGCTCTCTGCTCGTATTCGCAGTTTGATATTACGACCTTTTATACCCAACATATGCCAAGTACTGAAAGGGCGTTTGGTCACATTTGTCCCAAACCTCCCTCCAGTTTTCAAAATATCCTAAACATTCCATTTTCGAGGCCTGAGCCATATTTTGGAGCGAAATTCTGGCTCTATGCAGGTATTCGCAGTTTGAAATTACAACTTATTATACCCAACATATGCCAAGTACTGAAAGTGACGTTTGGTCACATTTGTCCCAAATCTAACTGCAGTTTTCAAAATATCCCAAACATCCCAATATCGAGGCCTGAGCCATATTTTGGAGCCAAATTCTGGCTCTCTGCTCGTATATACCTTTTTATACTTTTTATACTTTTTATACCTTTTTTTATAGACTTTTATACCTTTTTTTATAGACTTTTTTTATATATGCAAAGTCCTGAAAGCGGAAGTGAGTCACATTTTGCACAAACTCCCTTGCAGTTTTCGAAATATCCCAAATATCCCAATTTCGAGGCCTGAGCCATATTTTGGAGCCAAATTCTAGCTCTCTGCACGTATTCGCAGTTTGAAATTACGACTTTTTATACCCAACATATGCGAAGAACTGAAAGCGGCGTTTGGTCACATTGGTCCCAAACCTCCCTGCAATTTTCAAAATATCCCAAATATCCCAATTTCGAGGCCTGAGCCATATTTTGGAGCCAAATTCAGGCTCTCTGCACGTATTCGCAGTTTGAAATTACGACTTTTTATACCCAACATATGCCAAGTACTGAAAGCGGCGTTTGGTCATATTTGTCCCAAAGTCCCCTGCAGTTTTCAAAATATCCCAAACATCCCAATTTCGAGGCCTGAGCCATATTTTGGAGCCAAAATCTGGCTCTCTGCACATATTCGCAGTTTGAAATTATCACCTTTTATACCCAACTTATGCCAAGTCCTGAAAGCGGCAGAGATTCACATTTTGCACAAACTCCTCTGCAGTTTTCAAAATATCCCAAATATCCCAATTTCGAGGCCTGAGCTATATTTTGGAGCCAAATTCTGGCTCTCTGCACGTATTCGCAGTTTTAAATCACGATTTTTTATTCCCAACATATGCCAAGGCCTTAAAGCGGCAAAATTAGTCACATTTTGCACAAACTCCCCTGCAGTTTTCAAAATATCTCAAACATCCCAATTTCGAGGCCTGAGCCATATTTTGGAGCCAAATTCAGGCTCTCTGCACGTATTCGCAGTTTGAAATTACGACTTTTTATACCCAACATATGCCAAGTCCTGAAAGCGGCAGTGAGTCACATTTTGCACAATCTCCCCTGCAGTTTTCAAAATATCCCAAATATCCCAATTTCGAGGTCTGAGACATATTTTGGTGCCAAATTCTGGCTCTCTGCACGTATTCGCAGTTTGAAATTACAACTTATTATACCCAACATATGCCAACTACTGAAAGCAGCGTTTGGTCACATTTGTCCCAAACGTCCCTGCAGTTTTCAAAATATCCCAAATATCCCAATTTCGAGGCCTGAGATATATTTTGGAGCCAAATTCAGTCTCTATGAACGTATTCGCAGTTTGATATTTCGACTTTTTATACCCAACATATGACAAGTCCTGAAAGCAGCAGTGAGTCACATTTTGCACAAACTCCCCAGCAGTTTTCGAAATATCCGAAATATCTCTATTTCGAGGACTGAGCCATATTTTGGAGCCAAATTCTGGATCTCTGCACGTATTCGCAGTTTGAAAGTGCGACTTTTTTATACCCAACATATGCGAAGGACTGCAAGCGGCAGTGATTCCCATTTTGCCCAAACTCCCCTCCAGTTTTCAAAATAACGCAAATATCCCAATTTCGAGGCCTGAACCATATTTTGGAGCCATGTTCTGGCTCTCTGCACGTATTCGCAGTTAGAAATTACATCTTTTTATACCCAACATATGCCAAGTACTGAAAGCGGCTTTTGGTCACATTTGTCCCAAACCTCTTCGCAGTTTTCAAAATATCCCAAATATCCCAATTTCGAAGCCTGAGCCATATTTTGGAGCCAAATTCTGGCTCTCTGCACGTATTCGCAGTTTGATATTACGACTTTTTATACCCAACATATGCCAAGTCCAGAAAGCGGCAGTGAGTCACATTTTGAACAAACTCCCCTGTAGTTTTCGAAATATCCCAAACATCCCAATTTCGAGGCCTGAGCCATATTTTGGACCCAAATTCTGGCTCTCTGCACGTATTCGCAGTTTGAAATTACGACTTTTTTATACCCAACATATGCGAAGTACTGAAAGCGGCGTTTGGTCACATTTGTCCCAAACCTTCCTGCAGTTTTCAAAATATCCCAAACAATCCAATATCGAGGCCTGAGCCATATTTTGGAGCCAAATTCTGGCTCTCTTCACGTATTCGCAGTTTGATATTACGAATTTTATACCCAACATATGTCAAGTACTGAAAGCGGCAGTGAGTCACATTTTGCACAAACTCCCTTCCAGTTTTCAAATTATCCCAAATATCCCAATTTCGAGGCCTGAGCCATATTTTGGAGCCAAATTCTGGCTATCTGCACGTATTCGCAGTTAGAAATTACGTCTTTTTATACCCAACATATGCCAAGTACTGAAAGCGGCGTTTGGTCACATTTGTCCCAAACCTCCTTGCAGTTTTCAAAATATCCAAAATATCCCAATTTCGAGGCCTGACCCATATTTTGGAGCCAAATTCTGGCTCGTTGCACGTATTCGCAGTTTAATATTATGAATTTTTATACCCAACCTATGCCAAGTACTGAAAGCGGCAGTGAGTTACATTTTGCACAAACTCCCCTGCAGTTTTCGAAATATCACAAATATCCCAATTTCGAGGCCTGAGCCATATTTTGGATCCAAATTCTGGCTCTCTGCACGTATTCGCAGTTATAAGTTACGACTTTTTATACCCAACATATGCCAAGTACTGAAAGCGGTGTTTGGTCACATTTGTCCCAAACCTCCCTCCAGTTTTCAAAATATCCCAAAAATCCCAATTTCTAGGCCTGAGCCATATTTTGGAGCCAAATTCTTGCTTTATGCACGTATTCGCAGTTTAATATTACGACTTTTTATACCCAACATATGCCAAGTCCTGAAAGCGGCAGTGAGTCACATTTTGCACAATCTCCCCTGCAGTTTTCAAAATATCCCAAATATTCCAATTTCGAGGCCTGAGCCATATTATGGAGCCAAATTGTGGCTCTCTGCACGTATTCGCAGTTTGAAATTGCGACTTTTTTATACCAACATATGCCAAGTACTGAAAGCCGCGTTTAGTCACATTTGTCTCAAACCACCCTGCAGTTTTCAAAATATCCTAAACATCCCAATTTCGAGGCCTGAGCCATAATTTGGAGCCAAATTCTGGCTCTTTGCACGTATTCGCAGTTTGATATTACGACTTTTTATACCCAACATATGCCAAGTCCTGAAAGCGGCAGTGAGTCACATTTTGTACAAACTCTCCTGCAGTTTTCGAAATATCCCAAATATCACAATTTCGAGGCCTGAGCCATATTTTGGAGCCAAATTCTGGCTCTCTGCACGTATTCGCAGTTAGAAATTACATCTTTTTACACCCAACATATGCCAAGTACTGAAAGCGGCATTTGGTCACATTTGTTCCAAACATCCCTGCAGTTTTCAAAATATCCAAAATATCCCAATTTCGAGGTCTAAGCCATATTTTGGAGCTAAATTCTGGCTCTCTGCACGTATTCGCAGTTAGAAATTACATCTTTTTACACCCAACATATGCCAAGTACTGAAAGCGGCGTTTGGTCACATTTGTCCCAAACATCCCTGCAGTTTTCAAAATATCCCAATTTCGAGGCCTGAGCCATATTTTGGAGCCAAATTCTGGCTCTCTGCACATATTCGCAGGTCGAAATGACGTCTTTTTATACCCAACATATGTCAAGTACTGAAAGCGGCGTTTGGTCATATTTGTCCCAAACTCCCCTGCAGTTTTCAAAATATCCCAAACTTTCCAATTTCGAAGCCTGAGTCATATTTTGGAGCCAAATTCTGGTTCTCTGCACGTATTCGCAGTTTGAAATTACGACTTTTTATACCCAACATATGCCAAGTCCTGAAAGCGGCAGTGAGTCACATTTTGTACAAACTCTCAGCAGTTTTCGAAATATCCCAACTATCTCAATTTCGAGGACTGAGCCATATTTTGGAGCCAAATTCTGGCTCTCTGCACGTATTCGCAGTTAGAAATTACTACTTTTTATACCCAACATATGCCAAGTACTGAAAGCGGTGTTTGGTCACATTTGTCCCAAACATCCCTGCAGTTTTCAAAATATCCCAAATATCCCAATTTCGAGGTCTGAGCCATATTTTGGAGCCAAGTTCTGGCTCTCTGCACGTATTCGCAGTTAGAAATTACATCTTTTTATACCCAACATATGCCAAGTACTGAAAGCGGCTTATGGTCACATTTGTCCCAAACCTCCCCGCAGTTTTCAAAATATCCCAAATATCCCAATTTCGAGGCCTGAGCCATATTTTGGAGCCAAATTCTGGCTCTCTGCACGTATTCGCAGTTTGAAATTGCGACTTTTTTATACCCAACATATGCCAAGAACTGAATGCAGCGTTTGGTCATATTTGTCTCAAACCTCCCTGCAGTTTTCAAAGTATCCCAAATAACCCAATTTCGAGGTCTGAGCCATATTTTGGAGCCAAATTCTGGCTCTCTGCACGTATTCGCAGTTTGATATTACGACTTTTTATACCCAACATATGCCAAGTCCAGAAAGCGGCAGTGAGTCACATTTTGAACAAACTCCCCTGTAGTTTTCGAAATATCCCAAACATCCCAATTTCGAGGCCTGAGCCATATTTTGGACCCAAATTCTGGCTCTCTGCACGTATTCGCAGTTTGAAATTACGACTTTTTTATACCCAACATATTCGAAGTACTGAAAGCGGCGTTTGGTCACATTTGTCCCAAACCTTCCTGCAGTTTTAAAAATATCCCAAACATCCCAATATCGAGGCCTGAGCCATATTTTGGAGCCAAATTCTGGCTCTCTTCACGTATTCGCAGTTTGATATTACGAATTTTATACCCAACATATGTCAAGTACTAAAAGCGGCAGTGAGTCACATTTTGCACAAACTCCCTTCCAGTTTTCAAATTATCCCAAATATCCCAATTTCGAGGCCTGAGCCATATTTTGGAGCCAAATTCTGGCTATCTGCACGTATTCGCAGTTAGAAATTACGTCTTTTTATACCCAACATATGCCAAGTACTGAAAGCGGCGTTTGGTCACATTTGTCCCAAACCTCCTTGCAGTTTTCAAAATATCCAAAATATCCCAATTTCAAGGCCTGACCCATATTTTGGAGCCAAATTCTGGCTCGTTGCACGTATTCGCAGTTTAATATTATGAATTTTTATACCCAACATATGCCAAGTACTGAAAGCGGCAGTGAGTTACATTTTGCACAAACTCCCCTGCAGTTTTCGAAATATCCCAAATATCCCAATTTCGAGGCCTGAGCCATATTTTGGATCCAAATTCTGGCTCTCTGCACGTATTCGCAGTTATAAGTTACGACTTTTTATACCCAACATATGCCAAGTACTGAAAGCGGTGTTTGGTCACATTTGTCCCAAACCTCCCTCCAGTTTTCAAAATATCCCAAAAATCCCAATTTCTAGGCCTGTGCCATATTTTGGAGCCAAATTCTTGCTTTATGCACGTATTCGCAGTTTAATATTACGACTTTTTATACCCAACATATGCCAAGTCCTGAAAGCGGCAGTGAGTCACATTTTGCACAATCTCCCCTGCAGTTTTCAAAATATCCCAAATATCCCAATTTCGAGGCCTGAGCCATATTATGGAGCCAAATTGTGGCTCTCTGCACGTATTCGCAGTTTGAAATTGAGACTTTTTTATACCAACATATGCCAAGTACTGAAAGCCGCGTTTAGTCACATTTGTCTCAAACCACCCTGCAGTTTTCAAAATATCCCAAACATCCCAATTTCGAGGCCTGAGCCATAATTTGGAGCCAAATTCTGGCTCTATGCACGTATTCGCAGTTTGATATTACGACTTTTTATACCCAACATATGCCAAGTCCTGAAAGCGGCAGTGAGTCACATTTTGTACAAACTCTCCTGCAGTTTTCGAAATATCCCAAATATCACAATTTCGAGGCCTGAGCCATATTTTGGAGCCAAATTCTGGCTCTCTGCACGTATTCGCAGTTAGAAATTACATCTTTTTACACCCAACATATGCCAAGTACTGAAAGCGGCGTTTGGTCACATTTGTCCCAAACATCCCTGCAGTTTTCAAAATATCCAAAATATCCCAATTTCGAGGTCTAAGCCATATTTTGGAGCCAAATTCTGGCTCTCTGCACGTATTCGCAGTTCGAAATTACAACTTATTATACCCAACATATGCCAACTACTGAAAGCGGCGTTTGGTCACATTTGTCCCAAACCTCCCTGCAGTTTTCAAAATATCCCAAATATTCCAATTTCGAGGCCTGAGCCATATTTTGGAGCCAAATTCTGGCTCTCTGCACGTATTCGCTGTTAGAAATTACATCTTTTTACACCCAACATATGCCAAGTACTGAAAGCGGCGTTTGGTCACATTTGTCCCAAACATCCCTGCAGTTTTCAAAATATCCCAAATATCCCAATTTCGAGGCCTGAGCCATATTTTGGAGCCAAATTCTGGCTCTCTGCACGTATTCGAAGGTCGAAATGACGTCTTTTTATACCCAACATATGTCAAGTACTGAAAGCGGCGTTTGGTCATATTTGACCCAAACTCCCCTGCAGTTTTTAAAATATCCCAAACTTCCCAATTTCGAGGCCTGAGTCATATTTTGGAGCCAAATTCTGGTTCTCTGCACGTATTCGCAGTTTGAAATTACGACTTTTTATACCCAACATATGCCAAGTACTGAGAGCGGCAGTGAGTCACATTTTGTACAAACTCTCCTGCAGTTTTCGAAATATCCCAACTATCTCAATTTCGAGGCCTGAGCCATATTTTGGAGCCAAATTCTGGCTCTCTGCACGTATTCGAAGGTCGAAATGACGTCTTTTTATACCCAACATATGCCAAGTACTGAAAGCGGCGTTTAGTCAGATTTGTCCCAATCCCCCCTGCAGTTTTCAAAATATCAAAACATCCCAATATCGAGGCCTGAGCCATATTTTGGAACCAAATTCTGGCTCTCTGCACGTATTCGCAGTTTGAAATTACAACTCATTATACCCAACATATGCCAACTACTGAAAGCGGCGTTTGGTCACATTTGTCCCAAACCTCCCTGCAGTTTTCAAAATATCCCAAATATCCCAATTTCGAGGCCTAAGATATATTTTGGAGCCAAATTCAAGCTCTATGAACGTATTCGCAGTTTGATATTTCGACTTTTTATACCCAACATATGCCAAGTACTGAAATCAGCGTTTGGTCACATTTGTCCCAAACCTACCTGCAATTTTCAAAATATCCCAAACTTCTCAATTTCGAGGCCTGAGCCATAATTTGGAGCCAAATTCTGTCTCTATGCACGTATTCGCAGTTTGATATTATGAATTTTTATACCCAACATATGACAAGTCCTGAAAGCGGCTGTGAGTCACATTTTGCACAAACTCCCCAGCAGTTTTCGAAATATCCGAAATATCTCTATTTCGAGGCCTGAGCCATATTTTGGAGCCAAATTCTGGATCTCTGCACGTATTCGCAGTTTGAAAGTGCGACTTTTTTATACCCAACATATTCCAAGTACTGAAAGCGGAAGTGAGTCACATTTTGCACAAACTCCCCTGCAGTTTTCAAAATATCCTAAACATCCCAATTTCGAGGCCTGAGCAATATTTTGGAGCCAAATTCTGGATCTCTGCACGTATTCGCAGTTTGAAATTGTGAATTTTTATACCCAATATATGCCAAGTACTGAAAGCGGCAGTGAGCCACATTTTGCCCAAACTCCCCTCCAGTTTTCAAAATATCCCAAACATCCCAATTTCGAGTCCTGAGTTATATTTTGGAGTCAATTTCTGGCTCTCTGAACGTATTCGCAGTTTGAAATTACCACCTTTTATACCCAACATATGCGAAGTACTGAAAACGGCGTTTAGTCACATTTGTCCCAATCCCCCCTGCAGTTTTCAAAATATCCCAAACATCCCAATATCGAGGCCTGAGCCATATTTTGGAACCAAATTCGTGCTCTCTGCACGTATTCGCAGTTTGAAATTACAACTTATTATACCCAACATATGCCAAGTACTGAAAGCGGAAGTGAGTCACATTTTGCACAAACTCCCCTGCAGTTTTCGAAATATCCCAAATATCTCAATTTCGAAGCAGGAGCCATATTTTGGAGCCAAATTCTAGCTCTCTGCACGTATTCGCAGTTTGAAATTACGAATTTTATACCCAACATATGCCAAGTCCTGAAAGCGGCAGTGAGTCACATTTTGCACAAACTCCCCTTCAGTTTTCACAATATCTTAAATATCCCAATTTCGAGGCCTTAGCCATATTATTGAGCCAAATTTTGTCTCTCTGCACGTATTCGCAGTTTGATAGTACGAATCTTTATACCCAACATATGCCAAGTCCTGAAAGCAGCAGTGAGTCACATTTTGCACAAACTCCCCCTGCAGTTTTCAAAATATCCCAAAAATCCCAATTTCGAGGCCTGAGCCATATTTTGGAGCCAAATTCTGGCTCTCTGAACGTATTCGCAGTTTGAAATTGCGACTTTTTTATACTCAAAATATGTCAAGTACTGAAAGCGGCGTTTGGTCGTATTTGTTCCAAATTCCCCTGCAGTTTTCAAAATATCCCAAACTTCCCAATTTCGAGGCCTGAGTCATATTTTGGAGCCAAATTCTGGCTCTCTGCACGTATTCGCAGTTTGAATTTACGAATTTTATACCCAACATATGCCAAGTCCTGAAAGCGGCAGTGAGTCACATTTTGCACAAACTCCCCTTCAGTTTTCACAATATCTTAAATATCCCAATTTCGAGGCCTGAGCCATATTTTGGAGCCAAATTCAGGATCTCTACACGTATTCGCAGTTTGAAATTGCGAATTTTTATACCCAATATATGCCAAGTACTGAAAGCGGCAGTGAGTCACATTTTGCCCAAACTCCCCTCCAGTTTTTAAAATAACGCAAATATCCCAATTTCGAGGCCTGAGTCATAATTTGGAGCCAAGTTCTGGCTCTCTGCACGTATTTGCAGTTTGAAATTGCGACTTTTTTATACCCAACATATGCCAAGTACTGAAAGCGGCGTTTGGTCACATTTGTCCCAAACCTCCCTCCAGTTTTCAAAATATCCTAAACACCCCAATTTCGAGGCCTGAGCCATATTTTGGAGCCAAATTCTGGCTCTATGCACGTATTCGCAGTTTGATATTACGATTTTTTATACCCAACATATGCCATGTCCTGAAAGCGTCAGTGAGTCTCATTTTGCACAAACTCCCCTGCAGTTTTTGAAATATCCAAAATATCCCAATTTCGAGGCCTGAGACATATTTTGGAACCAAATTCTGGCTCTCTGCACGTATTCGCAGTTTGAAATTACAACTTTTTATACCCAACATAGGCCAAGTACTGAAAGCGGCGTTTGGTCATATTTGTCCCAAAGTACCCTGCAGTTTTCAAAATATCCCAAACATCCCAATTTCGAGGCCTGAGCCATATTTTCGAGCCAAATTCTCGCTCTATGCACGTATTCGCAGTTTGATATTACGACTTTTTATACCCAACATATGCCAAGTCATAAAACCGGCAGAGAGTCACATTTTGCACAAACTCCCCTGCAGTTTTTGAAATATCCCAAATATCCCAATTTCGAGGCCTGAGACATATTTTGGAACCAAATTCTGGCTCTCTGCACGTATTCGCAGTTTGAAATTACGACTTTTTTATACCCAACATATGCGAAGTATTGAAAGCGGCGTTTAGTCACATTTGTCCCAATCCCCCCTGCAGTTTTCAAAATATCCCAAACATCCCAATATCGAGGCCTGAGCCATATTTTGGAGCCAAATTCTGGCTCTATGCACGTATTCGCAGTTTGATATTACGACTTTTTATACCCAACATATGCCAAGAAATGAAAGCGGCAGTGAGTCACATTTTGCCCAAACTCCCCTCCAGTAATAAAGCAAATATCCCAATTTCGAGGCCTGAGCTATATTTTGGAGCCAAATTCTGGCTCTCTGCACGTATTCGCAGTTTGAAATTACATATCTTTATACCCAACATATGCCAAGTACTGAAAGCGGCGCTGGGTCACATTTGTCCCAAACCTTCCTCCAGTTTTCAAAATATCCCAAACACCCCAATTTCAAGGCCTGAGCCATATTTTAGAGCCAAATTCTGGCTCTATGCACGTATTCGCAGTTTGATATTACGACTTTTTATACGCAACATATGCCAAGTCCTGAAAGCGGCAGTGAGTCGCATTTTGCACAAACTCCCCTGCAGTTTTTGAAATATCCCAAATATCCCAATTTCGAGGCCTGAGCCATATTTTGGAGCCAAATTCTGGCTCTCTGCACGTATTCGCAGTTTGAAATTACGAATTTTTATACCCAACATATGCGAAGTACTGAGAGCGGCGTTTGGTCTCATTTGTCCCAAACCTCCCTGCAGTTGCAAAATATCCCAAATATCCCAATTTCGAGGGCTGCGCCATATTTTGGAGCAAAATTCATGCTATCTGCACGTATTCGCAGTTTGAAATTACAACTTTTTATACCCAACATAGGCCAAGTACTGAAAGCGGCGTTTGGTCATATTTGTCCAAAGTACCCTGCAGTTTTCAAAATATCCCAAACATCCCAATTTCGAGGCCTGAGCCATATTTTCGAGCCAAATTCTCGCTCTATGCACGTATTCGCAGTTTGATATTACGACTTTTTATACCCAACATATGCCAAGTCATAAAACCGGCAGAGAGTCACATTTTGCACAAACTCCCCTGCAGTTTTTGAAATATCCCAAATATCCCAATTTCGAGGCCTGAGACATATTTTGGAACCAAATTCTGGCTCTCTGCACGTATTCGCAGTTTGAAATTACGACTTTTTTATACCCAACATATGCGAAGTATTGAAAGCGGCGTTTAGTCACATTTGTCCCAATCCCCCCTGCAGTTTTCAAAATATCCCAAACATCCCAATATCGAGGCCTGAGCCATATTTTGGAGCCAAATTCTGGCTCTATGCACGTATTCGCAGTTTGATATTACGACTTTTTATACCCAACATATGCCAAGTAATGAAAGCGGCAGTGAGTCACATTTTGCCCAAACTCCCCTCCAGTAATAAAGCAAATATCCCAATTTCGAGGCCTGAGCTATATTTTGGAGCCAAATTCTGGCTCTCTGCACGTATTCGCAGTTTGAAATTACATATCTTTATACCCAACATATGCCAAGTACTGAAAGCGGCGCTGGGTCACATTTGTCCCAAACCTTCCTCCAGTTTTCAAAATATCCCAAACACCCCAATTTCAAGGCCTGAGCCATATTTTAGAGCCAAATTCTGGCTCTATGCACGTATTCGCAGTTTGATATTACGACTTTTTATACGCAACATATGCCAAGTCCTGAAAGCGGCAGTGAGTCGCATTTTGCACAAACTCCCCTGCAGTTTTTGAAATATCCGAAATATCCCAATATCGAGGCCTGAGCCATATTTTGGAGCCAAATTCTGGCTCTCTGCACGTATTCGCAGTTTGAAATTACGAATTTTTATACCCAACATATGCGAAGTACTGAGAGCGGCGTTTGGTCTCATTTGTCCCAAACCTCCCTGTAGTTGCAAAATATCCCAAATATCCCAATTTCGAGGGCTGCGCCATATTTTGGAGCAAAATTCATGATATCTGCACGTATTCGCAGTTTGAAATTACAACTTTTTATACCCAACATAGGCCAAGTACTGAAAGCGGCGTTTGGTCATATTTGTCCCAAAGTCCCCTGCAGTTTTCACAATATCCCAAACATCCCAATTTCGAGGCCTGAGCCATATTTTGGAGCCAAATTCTGGCTCTATGCACGTATTCGCATTTTGATATTATGACATTTTATACCCAACATATGCCACGTCCTGACAGCGGCAGTGAGTCACATTTTGCACAAACTCCCCTGCAGTTTTTGAAATATCCCAAATATCCCAATTTCGAGGACAGAGCCATATTTTGGAGCCAAATTCTGGCTCTCTGCCCGTATTCGCAGTTTGAAATTACCACCTTTTATACCCAACATATGCCAAGTCCTGAAAGCGGCAGTGAGTCACATTTTGCACAAACTCCCCTGCAGTTTTCATAATATCCCAAATATCCCAATTTCAAGGCCTGAGCCTTATTACGGAGCCAAATTTTGGCTCTTTGCACGTATTCGCTGTTTGAAATTGTGACTTTTTTATACCAACATATACCTAGTACTGAAAGCGGCGTTTGGTCACATTTGTCCCAAACCTCTCTCCAGTTTTCAAAATATCCCAAACACCCCAATTTCGAGGCCTGAGCCATATTTTGGAGCCAAATTCTGGCTCTATGCACGTATTCGCAGTTTGATATTGCGAATTTTTATACCAAACATATGCCAAGTCCTGAAAGCGGCAGTGAGTCACATTTTGCACAAACTCCCCTGCAGTTTTTGAAATATCCCAAGTATCCCAATTTCGAGGCCTGAGCCATATTTAGGAGCCAAATTCTGGCTCTCTGCACGTATTCGCAGTTTGAAATTACGACTTTTTTTATACCCAACATATGCCAAGTACTGAAAGAGGCATTAGGTCATATTTGTCCCAAAGTCCCCTGCAGCTTTCAAAATATCCCAAACATCCCAATTTCGAGGCCTGAGCCATATTTTGGAGCCAAATTCTGACTCTCTACATATATTCGCAGTTCGAAATTACCACCTTTTATACCCAAAATATGCCAAGTCCTGAAAGCACCAGTGAGTCACATTTTGCACAAACTCCCCTGCAGTTTTCGAAATATCCCAAATATCCCAATTTCGAGGCCTGGGCCATATTTTGGAGCCAAATTCTGGCTCTCTGCACGTATTCGCAGTTTGAAATTACGACTTTTTTATACCCAACATATGTGAAGTTCTGAAAGCGGCGTTTGGTCACATTTGTCCCAAACCTCCCTGCAGTTTTCAAAATATCCCAAACATTCCAATTTCGAGGCCTGGGCCATATTTTGGAGCCAAATTCTGGCTCTCTGCACGTATTCGCAGTTTGAAATTACGACTTTTTTATACCCAACATATGTGAAGTTCTGAAAGCGGCGTTTGGTCACATTTGTCCCAAACCTCCCTGCAGTTTTCAAAATATCCCAAACATTCCAATTTTGAGGCCTGAGCCATATTTTGGAGCCAAATTCTGGCTCTATGCACGTACTCGGAGTTTGATATTACGAATTTTTATACCCAACATATGCCAAGTCCTGAAAGCGGCAGTGAGTCACATTTTTCCCAAACTCCCCTCCAATAATAACGCAAATATCCCAATTTCGAAGCCTGAGCCATATTTTGGAGCCAAGTTCTGGCTCTCTGCACGTATTCGCAGTTTGATATTACGACTTTTTATACCCAACATATGCGATGGACTGAAAGCGGCGTTTGGTCACATTTGTCCCAAACCTCCCTGCAGTTTTCAAAATATCCCAAACATCTCAATATCGAGGCCTGGGCCATATTTTGGAGCCAAATTCTGGCTCTCTGCACGTATTCGCAGTTTGATATTACGACTTTTTATACCCAACATATGCGAAGTACTGAAAGCGGTGTTTGGTCACATTTGTCCTAAACTTTATTGCAGTTTTCAAAATATCCGAAACATCCCAATATCGAGGCCTCAGCCATATTTTGGAACCAAATTCAGGCTCTCTGCACTTATTCGCAGTTTGAAATAACGACTTTTTTTACCCAACATATGCCAAGTACTGAAAGCGGCGTTTGGTCACATTTGTCCCAAACCACCCTCCAGTTTTCAAAATATCCCAACCATCCCTATTTCGAGGCCTGAGCCATATTTTGGAGCCAAATTCTGGATCTCTGCACGTATTCGCAGTTTGAAATTACGTCTTTTTATACCCAACATATGCCAAGTACTGAAAGCGGCAGTGAGTCACATTTTGCACAAACTCCCCTGCAGTTTTTGAAATATCCCAAATATCCCAATTTCGAGGCCTGAGCCATATTTTGGAGCCAAATTCTGGCTCTATGCACGTATTCGCAGTTTGATATTACGACTTTTTATAAACAACATATGCAAAGTCCTGAAAGCGGCAGTGAGTCGCATTTTGCACAAACTCCCCTGCAGTTTTTGAAATATCCCAAATATCCCAATTTCGAGGCCTGAGCCATATTTTGGAGCCAAATTCTGGCTCTCTGCACGTATTCGCAGTTTGAAATTACGACTTTTTATACCCAACATATGCAAAGTACTGAGAGCGGCGTTTGGTCTCATTTGTCCCAATCCTCCCTGCAGTTGCAAAATATCCCAAATATCCCAATTTCGAGGCCTGCGCCATATTTTGGAGCAAAATTCAGGCTCTCTGCACGTATTCGCAGTTTGAAATTACAACTTTTTATACCCAACATATGCCAAGTACTGAAAGCGGCGTTTGGTCATATTTGTCCCAAAGTCCCCTGCAGTTTTCAAAATATCCCAATCATCCCAATTTCGAGGCCTGAGCCATATTTTGGAATCAAATTCTGGCTCTCTGCACGTATTCCCAGTTCGAAATTACCACCTTTTATACGCAACATATGCCAAGTCATGAAAGCGGCAGTGAGTCACATTTTGCACAAACTCCCCTGCAGTTTTCAAAATATCCCAATTTCGAGGCCTGAGCCTAATTATGGAGCCAAATTTTGGCTCTTTGCACGTATTCGCAGATTGAAATTGCGACTTTTTTATACCAACATATGCCAAGTACTGAAAGCGGCGTTTGGTCACATTTGTCCCAAACCTCACTCCAGTTTTCAAAATATCCCAAACACCCCAATTTCGAGGCCTGAGCCATAATTTGGAGCCAAATTCTGGCTCTGTGCATGTATTCGCAGTTTGAAATTACAACTTTTTATACCCAACATAGGCCAAGTACTAAAAGCGGCGTTTAGTCATATTTGTCCCAAAGTCCCCTGCAGTTTTCAAAATATCCCAAACATCCCAATTTCGACGCCTGAGCCATATTTTGGAGCCAAATTCTGGATCTATGCACGTATTCGCAGTTTGATATTACGACTTTTATACCCAACATATGCCAAGTCCTGAAAGCGGCAGTGAGTCACATTTTGCACAAACTCCCCTGCAGTTTTTGAAATATCCGAAATATCCCAATTTCGAGGCCTGAGACATATTTTGGAACCAAATTCTGGCTCTCTGCACGTATTCGCAGTTTGAAATTACGACTTTTTTATACAGAACATATGCAAAGTATTGAAAGCGGCGTTTAGTCACATTTGTCCCAATCCCCCCTGCAGTTTTCAAAATATCCCAAACATCCCAATATCGAGGCCTGAGCCATATTTTGGAACCAAATTCTGGCTCTCTGCACGTATTCACAGTTTGAAATTACAACTTATTATACCCAACATATGCCAAGTACTGAAAGCGGCAATGAGTCATATTTTGCACAAACTCCCCTGCAGTTTTCAAAATATCCCAAACATCCCAATTTCGAGGCCTGAGCCATATTTTGGAGCCAAATTCTGGCTCTATGCACGTATTCGCAGTTTGATATTACGACTTTTTATACCCAACATATGCCAAGTAATGAAAGCGGCAGTGATTCACATTTTGCCCAAACTCCCCTATAGTAATAATGCAAATATCCCAATTTCGAGTCCTGAGCTATATTTTGGAGCCAAATTCTGGCTCTCTGCACGTTTTCGCAGTTTGATATTACATCTTTTTATACCCAACATATGCCAAGTACTGAAAGCGGCGTTTGGTCACATTTGTCCCAAACCTCCCTCCAGTTTTCAAAATATCCCAAACACCCCAATTTCGAGGCCTGAGCCATATTTTGGATCCAAATTCTGGCTCTATGCACGTATTTGCAGTTTGATATTACGACTTTTTATACCCAACATATGCAAAGTACTGATCGAGAGCGGCGTTTGGTCTCATTTGTCCCAAACCTCCCTGCAGTTTTCAAAATATCCCAAATATCCCAATTTCGAGGCCTGCGCCATATTTTGGAGCAAAATTCAGGCTCTCTGCATGTATTCGCAGTTTGAAATTACAACTTTTTATACCCAACATAGGCCAAGTACTGAAAGCGGCGTTTGGTCATATTTGTCCCAAAGACTCCTGCAGTTTTCAAAATATCCCAAACATCCCAATTTCGAGGCCTGAGCCATATTTTGGAGCCAAATTCTGGCTCAATGCACGTATTCGCAGTTTGATATTACGACATTTTATACCCAACATATGCCAAGTCCTGAAAGCGGCAGTGAGTCACATTTTGCACAAACTCCCCTCCAATAATAATGCAAATATCCCAATTTCGAGGCCTGAGCCATATTATGGAGCCAAATTTTGGCTCTTTGCACGTATTCGCTTTTCGAAATTGCGACTTTTTTATACCAACATATGCCAAGTCCTGAAAGCTGCAGTGAGTCGCATTTTGCACAAACTCCCCTGCAGTGTTTGAAATATTCCAAATAACCCAATTTCGAGGCCTGAGCCATATTTTGGAGCCAAATTATGGCTCTCTGCAGGTATTCGCAGTTTGAAATTACGACTTTTTATACCCAACATATTTGAAGTACTGAGAGCGGCGTTTGGTCTTATTTGTCCCAAACCTCCCTCCAGTTTTCAAAATAACCCAAACACCCCAATTTCGAGGCCTGAGCTATAATTTGGAGCCAAATTCTGGCTCTCTGCACGTATTCGCAGTTTGAAATTACGACTTTTTTATACCCAACATATGCGAAGTAATGAAAGCGGCGTTTAGTCACATTTGTCCCAATCCCCCCTGCAGTTTTCAAAATATCCCAAACATCGCAATATCGAAACCTGAGCCATATTTTGGAGCCAAATTCTGGCTCTATGCACGTACTCGGAGTTTGATATTACGAATTTTTATACCCAACATATGCCAAGTCCTGAAAGCGGCAGTGAGTCACATTTTGCCCAAACTCCCCTCCAATAATAATGCAAATATCCCAATTTCGAAGCCTGAGCCATATTTTGGAGCCAAGTTCTGGCTCTCTGCATGTATTCGGGGTTTGATATTACGACTTTTTATACCCAACATATGCGAAGTACTGAAAGCGGAGTTTGGTCACATTTGTCCTAAACTTTCCTGCAGTTTTCAAAATATCCCAAACATCCGAAAATCGAGGCCTGAGCTATATTTTGGAGCCAAATTCTGGCTTTCTGCACGTATTCGCAGTTCGAAATTACCACCTTTTATACCCAACATATGCCAAGTCCTGAAAGCGGTCTGTGAGTCACATTTTGCACAAACTCCCCTGCAGTTTTCAAAATATCCCAAATATCCCAATTTCTAGGCCTGAGCCATATTACGGAGCAAAATTTTGGCTCTTTGCACGTATTCGCTGTTTGAAATTGCGAATTTTTTATACCAACATATGCCAAGTACTGAAAGCGGCGTTTGGTCACATTTGTCCCAAACCTCCCTCCAGTTTTCAAAATATCCCAAACACCCCAATTTCGAGGCCTGAGCCATATTTTTCAGCCAAATTCTGGCTCTATGCACGTATTCGCAATTTGATATTACGACTTTTTATACCAACTATATGCCAAGTCCTGAAAGCGCCAGTGAGTCACATTTTGCACAAACTCCCCTGCAGTTTTTGAAATATCCCAAGTATCCCAATTTCGAGGCCTGAGCCATATTTTGGAGCCAAATTCTGGCTCTATGCACGTATTCGCAGTTTGAAATTTCGAATTTTTATACCCAACATATGCAAAGTAATGAGAGCGGCGTTTGGTCTCATTTGTCCCAAACCTCCCTGCAGTTTCCAAAATATCCCAAATATCCCAATTTCGAGGCCTGCGCCATATTTTGGAGCAAAATTCAGGCTCTCTGCACGTATTCGCAGTTTGAAATTATAACTTTTTATACCCAACATATGCCAAGTACTGAAAGCGGCGTTTGGTCATATTTGTCCCAAAGTCCCCTGCAGCTTTCAAAATATCCCAAACATCCCAATTTCGAGGCCTGAGCCGTATTTTGGAGCCAAATTCTGGCTCTCTGCACGTATTCGCAGTTTGAAATTACGACTTTTTATACCCAACATATGCGAAGTACTGAAAGCCGCGTTTGGTCTCATTTGTCCCAAACCTCCCTGCAGTTTTCAAAATTTCCCAAATATCCCAATTTCGAGGCCTGCGTCATATTTTGGAGCAAAATTCAGGCTCTCTGCACGTATTCGCAGTTTGAAATTAAAACTTTTTATACCCAACATAGGCCAAGTACTGAAAGCGGCGATTTGGTCATATTTGTCCCAAAGTCCCCTGCAGTTTTCACAATATCCCAAACATCCCAATTTCGAGGCCTGAGCCATATTTTGGAGCCAAATTCTGGCTCTATGCATGTATTCGCAGTTTGATATTATGACATTTTATACCCAACATATGCCAAGTCCTGAAAGCGGCAGTGAGTCACATTTTGCACAAACTCCCCTGCAGTTTCCAAAATATCCCAAATATCCCAATTTCGAGGCCTGAGCCATATTTTGGAGCCAAATATTGGCTCTTTGCACGTATTCGCTGTTTGAAATTGCGACTTTTTTATACCAACATATGCCAAGTACTGAAAGCGGCGTTTGGTCACATTTGTCCCAAACCTCCCTCCAGTTTTCAAAATATCCCAAACACCCCAATTTCGAGGCCTGAGCCATATTTTGGAGCCAAATTCTGGCTCTATGCACGTATTCGCAGTTTGATAATACGATTTTTATACCCAACATATGCCAAGTAATGAAAGCAGCAGTGAGTCACATTTTGCCCACACTCCCCTCCAGCAATAATGCAAATATTCCAATTTCGAGGCCTGAGCTATATTTTGGAGCCAAATTCTGGCTCTCTGCACGTATTCGCAGTTTGAAATTACATCTTTTTATACCCAACATATGCCAAGTACTGAAAGCGGCATTTGGTCACATTTGTCCCAAACCTCCCTCCAGTTTTCAAAATATCCCAAACACCCCAATTTCGAGGCCTGAGCCATATTTTGGAGCCAAATTCTGGCTCTCTGCACGTATTCGCAGTTTGAAATTACAACCTATTATACCCAACATATGCCAAGTACTGAAAGCGGCGTTTGGTCATATTTTTCCCAAAGACCCCTGCAGTTTTCAAAATATCCCAAACATCCCAATTTCGAGGCCTGAGCCATATTTTGGAGCCAAATTCTGGCTCTCTGCACGTATTCGCAGTTTGAAATTACGACTTTTTATACCCAACATATGCGAAGTACTGAAAGCCGCGTTTGGTCTCATTTGTCCCAAACCTCCCTGCAGTTGCAAAATATCCCAAATATCCGAATTTCGAGGCCTGCGCCATATTTTGGAGCAAAATTCAGGCTCTCTGCACTCATTCTCTGTTTGAAATTACAACTTTTTATACCCAACATATGCCAAGTACTGAAAGCGGCGTTTGGTCATATTTGTCCCAAAGTCCCCTGCAGTTTTCAAAATATCCCAAACATCCCAATTTCTAGGCCTGAGCCATATTTTGGAGTCAAATTCTGGCTCGCTGCACGTATTCGCAGTTCGAAATTGCCACCTTTTATACCCAACATATGCCAAGTCCTGAAAGCGGCAGTGAGTCACATTTTGCACAAACTCCCCTGCAGTTTTCAAAATATCCCATATATCCCAATTTCGAGGCCTGAGCCATATTATGGAGCCAAATTTTGGCTCTTTGCACGTATTCGCAGTTTGAAATTGCGACTTTTTTATACCAACATATGCCAAGTACTGAAAGCGGCGCTTGGTCACATTTGTCCCAAACCTCCCTGCAGTTTTTTAAATATCCAAAGCATCCCAATTTCGAGGCCTGGGCCATATTTTGGAGCCAAATTCTGGATCTCTGCACGTACTCGCAGTTTAATATTACGAATTTTTATACCCAACATATGCCAAGTCCTGAAAGCGGCAGTGAGTCACATTTTGCACAAACTCCCCTGCAGTTTTCAAAATATCCCACACATCCCAATTTCGTGGCCTGAGCCATATTTTGGAGCCAGATTCTGGCTCTCTGCACGTATTCGCAGTTTGAAATTACGACTTTTTATACCCAACATATGCCAAGTACTGAAAGCGGCGTTTGGTCATATTTGTCCCAAACCTCCCTGCAGTTTTCAAAATATCCCAAATATCTCAATTTCGAGGCCTGAGCCATATTTTGGAGCCAAATTCTAGCTCTCTGCACGCATTCGCAGTTTGATATTACGACTTTTTATACCCAACATATGCCAAGTACTGAAAGCGGCGTTTGGTCACATTTGTCCCAAACCTCCCTGCAGTTTTCAAAATATCCCAAATATCCCAATTTCGAGGCCTGAGCCATATTTTGGAGCCAAATTCTGGCTCTCTGCACGTATTCGCAGTTAGAAATTACATCTTTTTACACCCAACATATGCCAAGTACTGAAAGCGGCGTTTGGTCACATTTGTCCCAAACATCCCTGCAGTTTTCAAAATATCCCAAATATCCCAATTTCGAGGCCTGAGCCATATTTTGGAGCCAAATTCTGGCTCTCTGCACGTATTCGCAGGTCGAAATAACGTCTTTTTATACCCAACATATGTCAAGTACTGAAAGCGGCGTTTGGTCATATTTGTCCCAAACTCCCCTGCAGTTTTCAAAATATCCCAAACTTTCCAATTTCGAGGCCTGAGTCGTATTTTGGAGCCAAATTCTGGTTCTCTGCACGTATTCGCAGTTTGAAATTACGACTTTTTATACCCAACATATGCCAAGTCCTGAAAGCGGCAGTGAGTCACATTTTGTACAAACTCCCCTGCAGTTTTCGAAATATCCCAACTATCTCAATTTCGAGGACTGAGCCATATTTTGGAGCCAAATTCTGGCTCTCTGCACGTATTCGCAGTTAGAAATTACTACTTTTTATACCCAACATATGCCAAGTACTGAAAGCGGTGTTTGGTCACATTTGTCCCAAACATCCCTGCAGTTTTCAAAATATCCCAAATATCCCAATTTTGAGGTCTGAGCCATATTTTGGAGCCAAATTCTGGCTCTCTGCACGGATTCGCAGTTTTAAATTACGTCTTTTTATACCCAACATATGCCAAGTACTGAAAGCGGCGTTTAGTCAGATTTGTCCCAATCCCCCCTGCAGTTTTCAAAATATCAAAACATCCCAATATCGAGGCCTAAGATATATTTTGGCGCCAAATTCAAGCTCTATGAACGTATTCGCAGTTTGATATTTCGACTTTTTATACCCAACATATGACAAGTCCTGAAAGCAGCAGTGAGTCACATTTTGCACAAACTCCCCTGCAGTTTTCGAAATATTCCAAATATCCCAATTTCGAGGCCTGAGCCATATTTTGGTGCCAAATTCTGGCTCTCTACACGTATTCGCAGTTTGAAATTGCGACTTATTTTATACCCAACATATGCCCAGTACTGAAAGCGGCGTTTGGTCACATTTGTCCCAAACCTCCCTGCAGCTTTCAAAATATCCCAAATATCTCAATTTTGAGGCCTGAGCCATATTTTGGAGCCAAATTCTAGCTCTCTGCACGCATTCGCAGTTTGATATTACGACTTTTTATGCCCAACATATGCCAAGTACTGAAATCAGCGTTTGGTCACATTTGTCGCAAACCTACCTGCAGTTTTCAAAATATCCCAAACTTCAGAATTTCGAGGCCTGAGCCATAATTTGGAGCCAAATTCTGGCTCTATGCACGTATTCGCAGTTTGATATTATGAATTTTTATACCCAACATATGACAAGTCCTGAAACGGCAGTGAGTCACATTTTGCACAAACTCCCCAGCAGTTTTCGAAATATCCGAAATATCTCTATTTCGAGGCCTGAGCCATATTTTGGAGCCAAATTTTGGATCTCTGCACGTATTCGCAGTTTGAAATTGCGAACTTATTATACCCAATATATGCCAAGTACTGAAAGCGGCAGTGAGCCACATTTTGCACAAACTCCCCTCCAGTTTTCAAAATATCCCAAACATCCATATTTCGAGTGCTGAGTTATATTTTGGAGCCAATTTCTGGCTCTCTGAACGTATTCGCAGTTTGAAATTACCACCTTTTATACCCAACATATGCGAAGTACTGAAAACGGCGTTTAGTCACATTTGTCCCAATCCCCCCTGCAGTTTTCAAAATATCCAAAACATCCCAATATCGAGGCCTGAGCCATATTTTGGAACCAAATTCGTGCTCTCTGCACGTATTCGCAGTTTGAAATTACAACTTATTATACCCAACATATGCCAAGTCCTGAAAGCGGCAGTGAGTCACATTTTGCACAAACTCCCCTGCAGTTTTCGAAATATCCCAAATATCTCAATTTCGAAGCAGGAGCCATATTTTGGAGCCAAATTCTAGTTCTCTGCACGTATTCGCAGTTTGAAATTGCGAATTTTATACCCAACATATGCCAAGTCCTGAAAGCGGCAGTGAGTCACATTTTGCACAAACTCCCCTTCAGTTTTCACAATATCTTAAATATCCCAATTTCGAGGCCTGAGCCATATTTTGGAGTCAAATTCTGGCTCTCTGCACGTATTCGCAGTTCGAAATTATCACCTTTTATACCCAACATATGCCAAGTCCTGAAAGCGGCAGTGAGTCACATTTTGCACAAACTCCCCTGCAGTTTTCAAAATATCCCAAATATCCCAATTTCGAGGCCTGAGCCATATTATGGAGCCAAATTTTGGCTCTTTGCACGTATTCGCAGTTTGAAATTGCGACTTTTTTATACCAACATATGCCAAGTACTGAAAGCGGCGTTTGGTCACATTTGTCCCAAACCTCCCTCCAGTTTTCAAAATATCCCAAACACCCCAATTTCGAGGCCTGAGCCATATTTTGGAGTCAAATTCTGGCTCTCTGCAGGTATTCGCAGTTCGAAATTACCACCTTTTATACCCAACATATGCCAAGTCCTGAAAGTGGCATTGAGTCACATTTTGCACAAACTCCCCTGCAGTTTTCAAAATATCCCAAATATCCTAATTTCAAGGCCTGAGCCATATTACGGAGCCAAATTTTGGCTCTTTGCACGTATTCGCTGTTTGAAATTGCGACTTTTTTATACCAACATATACCAAGTACTGAAAGCAGCGTTTGGTCACATTTGTCCCAAACCTCTCTCCAGTTTTCAAAATATCCCAAACACTCCAATTTCGAGGCCTGAGCCATATTTTGGAGCCAAATTCTGGCACTCTGCACGTATTCGCAGTTTGATATTACGACTTTTTATACCAAACATATGCCAAGTCCTGAAAGCGGCAGTGAGTCACATTTTGCACAAACTCCCCTGCAGTTTTTGAAATATCCCAAGTATCCCAATTTCGAGGCCTGAGCCATATTTTGGAGCCAAATTCTGGCTCTATGCACGTACTCGGAGTTTGATATTACGAATTTTTATACCCAACATATGCCAAGTCCTGAAAGCGGCAGTGAGTCACATTTTGCCCAAACTCCCCTCCAATAATAACGCAAATATCCCAATTTCGAAGCCTGAGCCATATTTTGGAGCCAAGTTCTGGCTCTCTGCACGTATTCGCAGTTTGAAATTACGACTTATTTATACCCAACATATGCGAAGGACTGAAAGCGGCGTTTGGTCACATTTGTCCCAAACCTCCCTGCAGTTTTCAAAATATCCCAAACATCTCAATATCGAGGCCTGGGCCATATTTTGGAGCCAAATTCTGGCTCTCTGCACGTATTCGCAGTTTGATTTTACGACTTTTTATACCCAACATATGCGAAGTACTGAAAGCGGTGTTTGGTCACATTTGTCCTAAACTTTATTGCAGTTTTCAAAATATCCGAAACATCCCAATATCGAGGCCTCCGCCATATTTTGGAACCAAATTCAGGCTCTCTGCACTTATTCGCAGTTTGAAATAACGACTTTTTTTACCCAACATATGCCAAGTACTGAAAGCGGCGTTTGGTCACATTTGTTCCAAACCACCCTCCAGTTTTCAAAATATCCCAACCATCCCTATTTCGAGGCCTGAGCCATATTTTGGAGCCAAATTCTGGATCTCTGCACGTATTCGCAGTTTGAAATTACGACTTTTTATACCCAACATATGCCAAGTACTGAAAGCGGCGTTTAGTCATATTTGTCCCAAAGTCCCCTGCAGTTTTCAAAATATCCCAAACATCCCAATTTTGAGGCCTGAGCCATAATTTGGAGCCAAATTCTGGCTCTGTGCACGTATTCGCAGTTTGATATTACGACTTTTTATACCGAACATATGCCAAGTCCTGAAAGCGGCAGTGAGTCATATTTTGCACAAACTCCCCTGCAGTTTTTGAAATATCCCTAACATCCCAATTTCGAGGCCTGAGCCATATTTTGGAGCCAAATTCTGGCTCTATGCACGTATTCGCAGTTTGATATTACAACTTTTTATAAACAACATATGCAAAGTCCTGAAAGCGGCAGTGAGTCGCATTTTGCACAAACTCCCCTGCAGTTTTTGAAATATCCCAAATATCCCAATTTCGAGGCCTGAGCCATATTTTGGAGCCAAATTCTGGCTCTCTGCACGTATTCGCAGTTTGATATTACGACTTTTTATACCCAACATATGCAAAGTACTGAGAGCGGCGTTTGGTCTCATTTGTCCCAAACCTCCCTGCAGTTGCAAAATATCCCAAATATCCCAATTTCGAGGCCTGCGCCATATTTTGGAGCAAAATTCAGGCTCTCTGCACGTATTCGCAGTTTGAAATTACAACTTTTTATACCCAACATATGCCAAGTACTGAAAGCGGCGTTTGGTCATATTTGTCCCAAAGTCCCCTGCAGTTTTCAAAATATCCCAAACATCCCAATTTCGAGGCCTGAGCCATATTTTGGAATCAAATTCTGGCTCTCTGCACGTATTCGCAGTTCGAAATTACCACCTTTTATATCCAACATATGCCAAGTCATGAAAGCGGCAGTGAGTCACATTTTGCACAAACTCCCCTGCAGTTTTCAAAATATCCCAATTTCGAGGCCTGAGCCATATTATGGAGCCATATTTAGGCTCTTTGCACGTATTCGCAGTTTGAAATTGCGACTTTTTTATACCAACATATGCCAAGTACTGAAAGCGGCGTTTGGTCACATTTGTCCCAAACCTCCCTCCAGTTTTCAAAATATCCCAAACACCCCAATTTCGAGGCCTGAGCCATAATTTGGAGCCAAATTCTGGCTCTGTGCATGTATTCGCAGTTTGAAATTACAACTATTTATACCCAACATAGGCCAAGTACTAAAAGCGGCGTTTAGTCATATTTGTCCCAAAGTCCCCTGCAGTTTTCAAAATATCCCAAACATCCCAATTTCGAGGCCTGAGCCATATTTTGGAGCCAAATTCTGGATCTATGCACGTATTCGCAGTTTGATATTCCGACTTTTATACCCAACATATGCCAAGTCCTGAAAGCGGCAGTGAGTCACATTTTGCACAAACTCCCCTGCAGTATTTTAAATATCCGAAATATCCCAATTTCGAGGCCTGAGACATATTTTGGAACCAAATTCTGGCTCTCTGCACGTATTCGCAGTTTGAAATTACGACTTTTTTATACAGAACATATGCAAAGTATTGAAAGCGGCGTTTAGTCACATTTGTCCCAATCCCCCCTGCAGTTTTCAAAATATCCCAAACATCCCAATATCGAGGCCTGATCCATATTTTGGAACCAAATTCTGGCTCTCTGCACGTATTCGCAGTTTGAAATTACAACCTATTATACCCAACATATGCCAAGTACTGAAAGCGGCAATGAGTCATATTTTGCACAAACTCCCCTGCAGTTTTCAAAATATCCCAAACATCCCAATGTCGAGGCCTGAGCCATATTTTGGAGCCAAATTCTGGCTCTATGCACGTATTCGCAGTTTGATATTACGACTTTTTATACCCAACATATGCCAAGTAATGAAAGCGGCAGTGAGTCACATTTTGCCCAAACTCCCCTCCAGTAATAATGCAAATATCCCAATTTCGAGGCCTGAGCTATATTTTGGAGCCAAATTCTGGTTCTCTGCACGTTTTCGCAGTTTGAAATTACATCTTTTTATACCCAACATATGCCAAGTACTGAAAGCGGCGTTTGGTCACATCTGTCCCCAACCTCCCTCCAGTTTTCAAAATATCCCAAACACCCCAATTTCGAGGCCTGAGCCATATTTTGGATCCAAATTCTGGCTCTATGCACGTATTCGCAGTTTGATATTACGACTTTTTATACCGAACATATGCCAAGTACTGAGAGCGGCGTTTGGTCTCATTTGTCCCAAACCTCCCTGCAGTTTTCAAAATATCCCAAATATCCCAATTTCGAGGCCTGCGGCATATTTTGGAGCAAAATTCAGGCTCTCTGCATGTATTCGCAGTTTGAAATTACAACTTTTTATACCCAACATTGGCCAAGTACTGAAAGCGGCGTTTGGTCATATTTGTCCCAAAGACTCCTGCAGTATTCAAAATATCCCAAACATCCCAATTTCGAGGCCTGAGCCATATTTTGGAGCCAAATTCTGGCTCTATGCACGTATTCGCAGTTTGATATTACGACATTTTATACCCAACATATGCCAAGTCCTGAAAGCGGCAGTGAGTCACATTTTGCACAAACTCCACTGCAGTTTTCAAAATATCCCAAATATCCCAATTTCGAGGCCTGAGCCATATTATGGAGCCAAATTTTGGCTCTTTGCACGTATTCGCTTTTTGAAATTGCGACTTTTTTATACCAACATATGCCAAGACCTGAAAGCGGCAGTGAGTCGCATTTTGCACAAACTCCCCTGCAGTGTTTGAAATATCCCAAATAACCCAATTTCGAGGCCTGAGCCATATTATGGAGCCAAATTATGGCTCTCTGCAGGTATTCGCAGTTTGAAATTACGACTTTTTATACCCAACATATGCGAAGTACTGAGAGCGGCGTTTGGTCTCATTTGTCCCAAACCTCCCTCCAGTTTTCAAAATATCCCAAACACCCCAATTTCGAGGCCTGAGCTATAATTTGGAACCAAATTCTGGCTCTCTGCACGTATTCGCTGTTTGAAATTACGACTTTTTTATACCCAACATATGCGAAGTACTGAAAGCGTCGTTTAGTTACATTTGTCCCAATCCCCCCTGCAGTTTCAAAATATCCCAAACATCCCAATATCGAAACCTGAGCCATATTTTGGAGCCAAATTCTGGCTCTATGCACGTACTCGGAGTTTGATATTACGAATTTTTATACCCAACATATGCCAAGTCCTGAAAGCGGCAGTGAGTCACATTTTGCCCAAACTCCCCTCCAATAATAACGCAAATATCCCAATTTCGAAGCCTGAGCCATATTTTGGAGCCAAGTTCTGGCTCTCTGCATGTATTCGGGGTTTGATATTACGACTTTTTATACCGAACATATGCGAAGTACTGAAAGCGGTGTTTGGTCACATTTGTCCTAAACTTTCCTGCAGTTTTCAAAATATCCCAAACATCCCAATATCGAGGCCTGAGCCATATTTTGGAGCCAAATTCTGGTTCTCTGCACGTATTCGCAGTTTGAAATAACGACTTTTTATACCCAACATATGACAAGTACTGAAAGTGGCGTTTGGTCACATTTGTCCCAAATCTAACTGCAGTTTTCAAAATATCCCAAACATCCCAATATCGAGGCCTGAACCATATTTTGGAACCAAATTCAGGCTCTCTGCACGTATTCATAGTTTGAAATAACGACTTTTTATACCCTACATATGAAAAGTACTGAAAGCTGCGTTTGGTCACATTTGTCGCAAACCACCCTCCATTTTTCAAAATATCCCAACCATCCCTATTTCGAGGCCTGAGCCATATTTTGGAGCCAAATTCTGGATCTCTGCACGTATTCGCAGTTTGAAACTACGACTTTTTATACCCAACATATGCCAAGTACTGAAAGCGGTGTTTGGTCTGATTTGTCCCAAAGTCCCCTGCAGTTTTCAAAATATCCAAAACATCCCAATTTCGAGGCCTGAGCCATAATTTGGAGCCAAATTCTGGCTCTGTGCACGTATTCGCAGTTTGATATTACGACTTTTTATACCGAACATATGCCAAGTCCTGAAACCGGCAGTGAGTCACATTTTGCACAAACTCCCCTGCAGTTTTTGAAATATCCCAAATATCCCAATTTCGAGGCCTGAGCCATATTTTGGAGCCAAATTCTGGCTCTCTGCAAGTATTTGCAGTTTCAAATTACGACTTTTGCCCAACATATGCAAAGTACTGAGAGCGGCGTTTGGTCTCATTTGTCCCAAACCTCCCTGCAGTTTTAAAAATATCCCAAATATCCCAATTTCGATGGCTACGCCATATTTTGGAGCAAAATTCATGCTATCTGCACGTATTCGCAGTTTGAAATTACAACTTTTTATACCTAACATAGGCCAAGTACTGAAAGCGGCGTTTGGTCATATTTGTCCCAAAGTCCCCTGCAGTTTTCACAATATCCCAAACATCCCAATTTCGAGGCCTGAGCCATATTTTGGAGTCAAATTCTGGCTCTCTGCACGTATTCGCAGTTCGAAATTACCACCTTTTATACCCAACATATGCCAAGTCCTGAAAGCGGCAGTGAGTCACATTTTGCACAAACTCCCCTGCAGTTTTCAAAATATCCCAAATATCCCAATTTCTAGGCCTGAGCCATATTACAGAGCCAAATTTTGGCTCTTTGCACGTATTCGCTGTTTGAAATTGCGAATTTTTTATACCAACATATGCCAAGTACTGAAAGCGGCGTTTGGTCACATTTGTCCCAAACCTCCCTCCAGTTTTCAAAATATCCTAAACACCCCAATTTCGAGGCCTGAGCCATATTTTTGAGCCAAATTCTGGCTCTATGCACGTATTCGCAGTTTGATATTACGACTTTTTATACCAACCATATGCCAAGTCCTGAAAGCGCCAGTGAGTCACATTTTGCACAAACTCACCTGCAGTTTTTGAAATATCCCAAGTATCCCAATTTCGAGGCCTGAGCCATATTTTGCAGCCAAATTCTGGCTCTCTGCACGTATTCGCAGTTTGAAATTTCGAATTTTTATACCCAACATATGCAAAGTAATGTGAGCGGCGTTTGGTCTCATTTGTCCCAAACCTCCCTGCAGTTTCCAAAATATCCCAAATATCCCAATTTCGAGGCATGCGCCATATTTTGGAGCAAAATTCAGGCTCTCTGCACGTATTCGCAGTTTGAAATTATAACTTTTTATACCCAACATATGCCAAGTACTGAAAGCGGCGTTTGGTCATATTTGTCCCAAAGTCCCCTGCAGCTTTCAAAATATCCCAAATATCCCAATTTTAGAGGCCTGAGCTATATTATGGAGCCAAATTTTTGCTCTTTGCACGTATTCGCAGTTTGAAATTGCGACTTTTTTTACCAACATATGCCAAGTACTGGATGCGGCGTTTGGTCACATTTGTCCCAAACCTCCGTGCAGTTTTTAAAATGTCCCAAACATCCCAATTTCGAGGCCTGGGCCATTTTTTGGAGCCAAATTATGGCTCTCTGCACGTATTCGCAGTTTGAAATTACGACTTTTTTATACCCAACATATGCGAAGTACTGAAAGCGGCATTTAGTCACATTTTGCCCAAACTCCCCTCCAATAATAACGCAAATATCCCAATTTCGAAGCCTGAGCCATATTTTGGAGCCAAGTTCTGGCTCTCTGCATGTATTCGGGGTTTGATATTACGACTTTTTTATACCCAACATATGCGAAGTACTGAAAGCAGCGTTTAATCACATTTGTCCTAATCCCCCCTGCAGTTTTCAAAATATCCCAAACATCCCAATATCGAGGCCTGAGCCATATTTTGGAACCAAATTCAGGCTCTCTGCACGTATTCGCAGTTTGAAATAACGACTTTTTATACCCAACATATGCGAAGTACTAAGAGCGGCGTTTGGTCTCATTTGTCCCAAACCTCCCTGCAGTTTTCAAAATTTCCCAAATATCCCAATTTCGAGGCCTGCGTCATATTTTGGAGCAAAATTCAGGCTCTCTGCACGTATTCGCAGTTTGAAATTAAAACTTTTTATACCCAACATAGGCCAAGTACTGAAAGCGGCGTTTGGTCATATTTGTCCCAAAGTCCCCTGCAGTTTTCACAATATCCCAAACATCCCAATTTCGAGGCCTGAGCCATATTTTGGAGCCAAATTCTGGCTCTATGCACGTATTCGCAGTTTGATATTATGACATTTTATACCCAACATATGCCAAGTCCTGAAAGCGGCAGTGAGTCACATTTTGCACAAACTCCCCTGCAGTTTTCAAAATATCCCAAATATCCCAATTTCGAGGCCTGAGCCATATTATGGAGCCAAATATTGGATCTTTGCACGTATTCGCTGTTTGAAATTGCGACTTTTTTATACCAACATATGCCAAGTACTGAAAGCGGCGTTTGGTCACATTTGTCCCAAACCTCCCTCCAGTTTTCAAAATATCCCAAACACCCCAATTTCGAGGCCTGAGCCATATTTTTGGAGCCAAATTCTGGATCTCTGCACGTATTAGCAGTTTGAAATTGCGACTATTTTATACCCAACATATGCCAAGTACTAAAAGCGGCAGTGAGTCACATTTTGCCCAAACTCCCCTCAAGTAATAACGCAAATATCCCAATTTCGAGGCCTGAGCCATATTTTGGAGCCAAATTCTGGCCCTCTGCACGTATTCGCTGTTTGATATTACGACTTTTTATACCCAACATATGCCAAGTACTGGACGCAGCAGTGAGTCACATTTTGCACAATCTCCCCTTCAGTTTTCAAAATATCCCAAACATCCCAATTTCGAGGCCTGAGCCATATTTTGGAGCCAAATTCTGGCTCTCTGCATGTATTCGCAGTTTGAAATTACATCTTTTTATACCCAACATATGCCAACTACTGAAAGCGGCGTTAGGTCAAATTTGTCCTAAACCTCCCAGCAGTTTTCAAAATATCCCAAATATCTCAATATCGAGGCCTGAGCCATATTTTGGAGCCAAATTCTGGCTGTCTGCACGTATTCGCTGTTTTAAATTACGACTTTTTATACCCAACATATGCCAAATCCTAAAAACGGCAGTGAGTCACATTTTGGACAAACTCCCCTGTAGTTTTCAAAATATCCCAAATATCCCAATTTCGAGTCCCTGAGCCATATTTTGGAGCCAAATTCTCGCTCTCTGCATGTATTCGCAGTTTGAAATTGCGACTTTTTTATACCCAACATATGCCAAGTGCTGGAAGCGGCGTTTGGTCACATTAGTCCCAAACCTCCCTAAAGTTTTCAAAATATCCCAAACAACCCAATTTCTAAGCCTGAGCCATATTTTAGAGCCAAATTCTGGCTCTATGCACGTATTCGCAGTTTGATATTACGACTTTTTATACCCAACATATGCGAAGTACTGGACGCGTCAGTGAGTCACATTTTGCACAAACTCCCCAGCAGTTTTCAAAATATCCCAAACAACCCAATTTCGAGGCCTGAGCCATATTTTGGAGCCAAATTCTTGCTCTAGGCACGTATTCGCTGTTTGATATTACGACTTTTATACCCAACATATGCCAAGTCCTGAAAGCAGCAGTGAGTCACATTTTGCACAAACTCCCCTGCATTTTTCGAAATATCCCAAATATCCCAATTTCGAGGCCTGAGCCATATTTTGGAGCCAAATTCTCGATCTCTGCACGTATTCGCAGTTTGAAATTGCGACTTTTTTGTACCCAACATATGCCAAGTACTGAAAGCGGCAGTGAGTCACATTTTGCCCAAACTCCCCTCCAGTTTTCAAAATATCGCAAATATCCCAATTTCGAGGCCTGAGCCATATTTTGGAGCCAAATTCTGGCTCTCTGCACGTATTTGCAGTTTGAAATTACATCTTTTTATACCCAACATATGCCAAGTACTGAAAGCGGCGTTTGGTCACATTTGTCCCAAACCTCCCCACCGTTTTCAAAATATCCCAAATATCCCAATTTCGACGCCTGAGCCATATTTTGGAGCCAAATTCTGGCTCTCTGCATGTATTCGCAGTTTGATATTACGAATTTTTATACCCAACATAAGCCAAGTACTGAAAGCGGCAGTGAGTCACATTTTGCACAAACTCCCCTGCAGTTTTCAAAATATCCCAAACATCCCAATTTCGAGGCCTGAGCCATATTTTGAAACCAAATTCAGGCTCTCTGTACGCATTCGCTGTTTGAAATTACGACTTTTTATACCCAACGTATGCCAAGTACTGAAAGCGGCGTTTAGTCATATTTGTCCCAAAGTTCCCTGTAGTTTTCAAAATATCCCAAACATCCCAATTTCGAGGCCTGAGCCATATTTTGGAGCCAAATTTTGGCTCTCTGCACGTATTCGCAGTTTGAAATTGCAACTTTTTTATACCCAACATATGTCAAGTACTGAAAGCGGTGTTTCGTCATATTTGTCCTAAACTCCCCTGCAGTTTTCAAAATATCCCAAACTTCCCAATTTCGAAACCTGAGCCATAATTTGTAGCCAAATTCTGACTCTATGCACGTATTCTCAGTTTGATATTACCAATTTTTATACCCAACATATGCAAAGTCCTGAAAGCGGCAGTGAGTCACATTTTGACCAAACTCCCCTCCAGTTTTCAAAATAACGCAAATATCCCAATTTCGACGCCTGAGCCATATTTTGGAGCCAAATTCTGGCTCTCTGCATGTATTCGCAGTTTGATATTACGAATTTTTATACCCATCATAAGCCAAGTACTGAAAGCGGCAGTGAGTCACATTTTGCACAAACTCCCCTGCAGTTTTCAAAATATCCCAAACATCCCAATTTCGAGGCCTGAGCCATATTTTGAAACCAAATTCAGGCTCTCTGTACGCATTCGCTGTTTGAAATTACGAATTTTTATACCCAACGTATGCCAAGTACTGAAAGCGGCGTTTGGTCATATTTGTCCCAAAGTTCCCTGTAGTTTTCAAAATATCCCAAACATCCCAATTTCGAGGCCTAAGCCATATTTTGGAGCCAAATTCTGGCTCTCTGCACGTATTCGCAGTTTGAAATTGCGACTTTTTTATACCCAACATATGTCAAGTACTGAAAGCGGCGTTTGGTCATTTTTGTCCTAAACTCCCATGCAGTTTTCAAAATATCCCAAACTTCCCAATTTCGAAACCTGAGCCATAATTTGTAGCCAAATTCTGACTCTATGCACGTATTCTCAGTTTGATATTACCAATTTTTATACCCAACATATGCAAAGTCCTGAAAGCGGCAGTGAGTCACATTTTGACCAAACTCCCCTCCAGTTTTCAAAATAACGCAAATATCCCAATTTCGAGGCCTGAGCCATATTTTCGAGCCAAATTCTGGCTCTCTGCATGTATTCGCAGTTTGAAATTACATCTTTTTATACCCAACATATGCCAAGTACTGAAAGCGGGGTTTGGTAACATTTGTGTCAAACCTCCCCGCAGTTTTCAAAATATCCCAAATATCCCAGTTTCGAGGCCTGAGCCATATTTTGGAGCCAAATTCTGGCTCTCTGCATGTATTTGCAGTTTGATATTACGACTTTTTATACCCAACATATGCCAAGTACTGAAAGCGGCAGTGAGTCACATTTTGCACAAACTCCCCTGCAGTTTTCAAAATATCCCAAACATCCCAATTTCGAGGCCTGAGCAATATTTTGGAGCGAAATTCTGGCTCTCTGCACGTATTCGCAGTTTTAAATTACGACTTTTTATACCCAACATATGCCAAATCCTAAAAACGGCAGTGAGTCACATTTTGAACAAACTCCCCTGTAGTTTTCAAAATATCCCAAATATCCCAATTTCGAGGCCCTGAGCCATATTTTGGAGCCAAATTCTGGCTCTCTGCATGTATTCGCAGTATGAAATTGCGACTTTTTTATACCCAACATATGCCAAGTGCTGGAAGCGGCGTTTGGTCACATTTGTCCCAAACCTCCCTAAAGTTTTCAAAATATCCCAAACAACCCAATTTCTAAGCCTGAGCCATATTTTAGAGCCAAATTCTGGCTCTCTGCACGTATTCGCAGTTTTAAGTTACGACTTTTTATTCCCAACATATGCCAAGTACTGAAAGCGGCGTTTGGTCACATTTGTCCCAAACCTCCCTAAAGTTTTCAAAATATCCCAAACAACCCAATTTCTAAGCCTGAGCCATATTTTGGAGCCAAATTCTGGCTCTATGCACGTATTCGCAGTTTGATATTACGAATTTTTATACCCAACATATGCCAAGTACTGGACGCGTCAGTGAGTCACATTTTGCACAAACTCCCCAGCAGTTTTCAAAATATCCCAACATCCCAATTTCGAGGCCTGAGCCATATTTTGGAGCCAAATTCTGGCTCTCTGCACGTATTCGCAGTTTGAAATTACAACTTTTTTTATACCCAACATATGCGAAGTATTGAAAGCGGCGTTTAGTCACATTTGTCCCAATCCCCCCAGCAGTTTTCAAAATATCCCAAACATCCCAATATCGAGGCCTGAGCCATATTTTGGAACCAAATTCTGGCTCTTTGCACGTGTTCGCAGTTTGAAATTACAACTTATTATATCCAACATATGCCAAGTACTGAAAGCGGCGTTTGGTCACATTTGTCCCAAATCTAACTGCAGATTTCAAAATATCCCAAACATCCCAATATCGAGGCCTGAGCCATATTTTGGATCCAAATTCTGGCTCTCGGCACGTATTCGCAGTTTGAAATTGCGACTTTTTTATACCCAACATATGCCAAGTGCTGGAAGCGGCGTTTGGTCACATTTGTCCCAAACCTCCCTAAAGTTTTCAAAATATCCCAAACAACCCAATTTCTAAGCCTGAGCCATATTTTAGAGCCAAATTCTAGCTCTATGCACGTATTCGCAGTTTGAAATTACGACTTTTTTATACCCAACATATGCGAAGGACTGAAAGCAGCGTTTGGTCAAATTTGTCCTAAACCTCCCAGCAGTTTTCAAAATATCCCAAATATCCCAATATCGTTGCCTGAGCCATATTTTGGAGACAAATTCTGGCTATCTGCACGTATTCGCTGTTTTAAATTACGACTTTTTATACCCAACATATGCCAAATCCTAAAAACGGCAGTGAGTCACATTTTGAACAAACTCCCCTGTAGTTTTCAAAATATCCCAAATATCCCAATTTCGAGGCCCTGAGCCATATTTTGGAGCCAAATTCTGGCTCTCTGCATGTATTCGCAGTTTGAAATTGCGACTTTTTTATACCCAACATATGCCAAGTGCTGGAAGCAGCGTTTGGTCACATTAGTCCCAAACCTCCCTAAAGTTTTCAAAATATCCCAAACAACCCAATTTCTAAGCCTGAGCCATATTTTAGAGCCAAATTCTGGCTCTATGCACGTATTCGCTGTTTGATATTACGACTTTTTATACCCAACATATGCCAAGTGCTGAAAGCGGCAGTGAGTTACATTTTGCACAAACTCCCCTGCAGTTTTGGAAATATCCCAAGTATCCCAATTTCGAGGCCTGAGCCATATTTTTGAGCCAAATTCTGGCTCTCTGCACGTATTCGCAGTTTTAAGTTACGACTTTTTATTCCAAACATATGCCAAGTACTGAAAGCGGCGTTTGGTCACATTTGTCCCAAACCTCCCTCCAGTTTTCAAAATATCCCAAACATCCCAATTTCGCGGCCTGAGCCATATTTTGGAGCCAAATTCTGGCTCTATGCACGTTTTCGCAGTTTGATATTACGACTTTTTATACCCAACATATGCCAAGTACTGGACGCGTCAGTGAGTCACATTTTGCACAAGCTCCCCAGCAGTTTTCAAAATATCCCAAACATCCCAATTTCGAGGCCTGAGCCATATTTTGGAGCCAAATTCTGGCTCTCTGCACGTATTCGCAGTTTGAAATTTCAGCTTTTTTTATACCCAACATATGCGAAGTATTGAAAGCGGCGTTTAGTCACATTTGTCCCAATCCCCCCTGCAGTTTTCAAAATATCCCAAACATCCCAATATCGAGGCCTGAGCCATATTTTGCAACCAAATTCTGGCTCTCTGCACGTGTTCGCAGTTTGAAATTACAACTTATTATATCCAACATATGCCAAGTACTGAAAGCGGCGTTTGGTCACATTTGTCCCAAATCTAACTGCAGATTTCAAAATATCCCAAACATCCCAATATCGAGGCCTGAGCCATATTTTGGAGCCAAATTCAAGCTCTCTGCACGTATTCGCAGTTTGAAATTGCGACTTTTTTATACCCAACATATGCCAAGTGCTGGAAGCGGCGTTTGGTCACATTTGTCCCAAACCTCCCTAAAGTTTTCAAAATATCCCAAACAACCCAATTTCTAAGCCTGAGCCATATTTTAGAGCCAAATTCTAGCTCTCTGCACGTATTCGCAGTTTGAAATTACGACTTTTATATACGCAACATATGCGAAGGTTTGAAAGCGGCGTTTGGTCAAATTTGTCCTAAACCTCCCAGCAGTTTTCAAAATATCCCAAATATCCCAATATCGAGGCCTGAGCCATATTTTGGAGCCAAATTCTCGATCTCTGCACGTATTCGCAGTTTGAAATTGCGACTTTTTTATTCCCAACATATGCCAAGTACTGAGAGCGGCAGAGAGTCACATTTTGCCCAAACTCCCCTCCAGTTTTCAAAATATCGCAAATATCCCAATTTCGAGGCCTGAGCCATATTTTGTAGCCAAATTCTGGCTCTCTGCACGTATTCGCATTTTGAAATTACATCTTTTTATACCCAACATATGACAAGTACTGAAAGCTGCGTTTGGTCACATTTGTCCCAAACCTCCCCGCCGTTTTCAAAATATCCCAAATATCCCAATTTCGACGCCTGAGCCATATTTTGGAGCCAAATTCTGGCTCTCTGCATGTATTCGCAGTTTGATATTACGAATTTTTATACCCAACATTTGCCAAGTACTGAAAGCGGCAGTGAGTCAAATTTTGCACAAACTCCCCTGCAGTTTTCAAAATATCCCAAACATCCCAATTTCGAGGCCTGAGTAATATTTTGGAGCCAAAATCTGGCTCTCTGCACGTATTCGCAGTTTTAAATTACGACTTTTTATACCCAACATATGCCATGTCCTAAATATGGCAGTGAGTCACATTTTGAACAAACTCCCATGTAGTTTTCGAAATTTCCCAAATATCCCAATTTCGAGGCCCTCAGCCATATTTTGGAGATAAATTCTGGCACTCTGCTTGTATTCGCAGTTTGAAATTGGGACTTTTTTATACCCAACATATGCGAAGGACTGAAAGCGGCGTTTGGTCACATTTGTCCTAAACCTCCCTGCAGTTTTCAAAATATCCGAAATATCCCAATATCGAGGCCTGAGCCATATTTTGGAGCCAAATTCTGGCTCTCTGCATGTATTCGCAGTTTGATATTACGACTTTTTATACCCAACATATGCCAAGTACTGAAAGCGGCAGTGACTCACATTTTGCACAAACTCCCCTGCAGTTTTCAAAATATCCCTAACATCCCAATTTCGAGGCCTGAGCAATATTTTGGATCCAAATTCTGGCTCTCTGCACGTATTCGCAGTTTGAAATTACGACTTTTTTATCCCCAACATATGCGAAGGACTGAAAGCGGCGTTTGGTCACATTTGTCCTAAACCTCCCTGCAGTTTTCAAAATATCCGAAATATCCCAATATCGAGGCCTGAGCCATATTTTGGAGCCAAATTCTGGCTTCTTGCACGTATTCGCAGTTTTAAATTACGACTTTTTATACCCAACATATGCCAAGTCCTAAATACGGCAGTGAGTCACATTTTGAACAAACTCCCTTGTAGTTTTCAAAAAGTCCCAAATATCCCTATTTCGAGGCCCTGAGCCATATTTTGGAGTTAAATTCTGGCTCTCTGCATGTATTCGCAGTATGAAATTGCGACTTTTTTATACCCAACATATGCCAAGTGCTGGAAGCGGCGTTTGGTCACATTTGTCCCAATCCCCTCTGCAGTTTTCAAAATATCCCAAACATTCCAATTTCGAGGCCTGAGCCATATTTTGGAGCCAAATTCTAGCTCTCTGCACGTATTCGCAGTTTTAAGTTACGACTTTTTATACCCAACATATGCCAAGTACTGAAAGCGGCGTTTGGTCACATTTGTCCCAAACCTCACTAAAGTTTTCAAAATATCCCAAACATCCCAATTTCTAAGCCTGAGCCATATTTTGGAGCCAAATTCTGGCTCTAAGCACGTATTCGCTGTTTGATATTACGACTTTTTATACCAAACATATGCCAAGTCCTGAAAGCGGCAGTGAGTCACATTTTGCACAAACTCCCCTGCAGTTTTCGAAATATCCCAAATATCCCAATTTCGAGGCCTGAGCCATATTTGGGAGCCAAATTCTGGCTCTCTGCACGTATTGGCAGTTCGAAATTTCGACTTTTTATACCCAACATTAGCCAAGTACTGAAAGCGGCGTTTGTTCACATTTGTCCCAAACCTTCCTCCAGTTTTCAAAATATCCCAAACATCCCAATTTCGAGGCCTGAGCCATATTTTGGAGCCAAATTCTGGCTCTCTGCACGTATTCGCAATTTGAAATTTCAACTTTTTTTATACCCAACATATGCGAAGTATTGAAAGCGGCGTTTAGTCACATTTGTCCCAATCCCCCCTGCAGTTTTCAAAATATCCCAAACATCCCAATATCGAGGCCTGAGCCATATTTTGGAACCAAATTCTGGCTCTCTGCACGTGTTCGCAGTTTGAAATTACAACTTATTATATCCAACATATGCCAAGTACTGAAAGCGGCGTTTGGTCACATTTGTCCCAAATCTAACTGCAGATTTCAAAATATCCCAAACATCCCAATATCGAGGCCTGAGCCATATTTTGGAGCCAAATTCTGGCTCTCTGCACGTATTCGCAGTTTGAAATTGCGACTTTTTTATACCCAACATATGCCAAGTGCTGGAAGCGGCGTTTGGTCACATTTGTCCCAAACCTCCCTAAAGTTTTCAAAATATCCCAAACAACCCAATTTCTAAGCCTGAGCCATATTTTAGAGCCAAATTCTAGCTCTCTGCACGTATTCGCTGTTTGAAATTACGACTTTTATATACGCAACATATGCGAAGGACTGAAAGCGGCGTTTGGTCAAATTTGTCCTAAACCTCCCAGCAGTTTTCAAAATATCCCAAATATCCCAATATCGAGGCCTGAGCCATATTTTGGAGCCAAATTCTGGCTCTCTGCACGTATTCGCTGTTTTAAATTACGACTTTTTATACCCAACATTTGCCAAATCCTAAAAACGGCAGTGAGTCACATTTTGAACAAACTCATCTGTAGTTTCCAAAATATCCCAAATATCCCAATTTCGAGGCCCTGAGCCATATTTTGGAGCCAAATTCTGGCTCTCTGCATGTATTCGCAGTTTGAAATTGCGACTTTTTTATACCCAACATATGCCAAGTGCTGGAAGCGGCGTTTGGTCACATTAGTCCCAAACCTCCCTAAAGTTTTCAAAATATCCCAAACAACCCAATTTCTAAGCCTGAGCCATATTTTAGAGCCAAATTCTGGCTCTATGCACGTATTCGCTATTTGATATTACGACTTTTTATACCCAACATATGCCAAGTGCTGAAAGCGGCAGTGAGTCACATTTTGCACAAACTCCCCTGCAGTTTTGGAAATATCCCAAATATCCCAATTTCGTGGCCTGAGCCATATTTTGGAGCCAAATTCTGGCTCTCTGCACGTATTCGCCGTTTGAAATTACAACTTTTTTTATACCCAACATATGCGAAGTATTGAAAGCGGCGTTTAGTCACATTTGTCCCAATCCCCCCCTGCAGTTTTCAAAATATCCCAAACATCTTAATATCGAGGCCTGAGCCATATTTTGGAACCAAATTCTGGCTCTCTGCACGTGTTCGCAGTTTGAAATTACAACTTATTATATCCAACATATGCCAAGTACTGAAAGCGGCGTTTGGTCACATTTGTCCCAAATCTAACTGCAGATTTCAAAATATCCCAAACATCCCAATATCGAGGCCTGAGCCATATTTTGGAGCCAAATTCTGGCTCTCTTCACGTATTCGCAGGTTGAAATTGCGACTTTTTTTATACCCAACATATGCCAAGTACTGAAAGCAGCAGTGAGTCACATTTTACACAAACTCCCCTCCAGATTTTCAAAATATCTCAAATAACCGAATTTCGAGGCCTGAGCCACATTTTGGAGCCAAATTCTGGCTCTCTGCACGTATTCGCAGTTTGAAATTGCGACTTTTTTATACCCAATATATGCCAAGTGCTGAAAGCTGCGGCGTTTGGTCACATTTGACCCAAACCTCCCTCCAGTTTTCAAAATATCCCAAACATCCCAATTTCGAGGTCTGAGTCATATTTTGGAGCCAAATTCTGGCTCTCTGCACGTATTCGCAGTTTGAAATTACGACTTTTTATACCCAACATATGCTAAGTACTGAAAGCGACAGTGAGTCACATTTTGCACAAACTCCCCTGCAGTTTTCAAAATATCCCAAACATCCCAATTTTGAGACCTGAGCCATATTTTGGAGCCAAATTCTGGCTCTCTGCACGTATTCGCTTTTTGAAATTGCGACTTTTTTATACCCAACATATGTCAAGTACTGAAAGCAGCGTTTGGTCAAATATGTCCTAAACTCCCCCTGCAGTTTTCAAAATATCCCAAACTTCCCAATTTCGAAACCTGAGCCATAATTTGGAGCCAAAATCTGGCTCTATGCACGTATTTGCAGTTTGATATTACCAATTTTTATACCCAACATATGCAAAGTCCTGAAAGCGGCAGAGTAACATTTTGCACAAACTCCCCTGCAGTTTTCGAAATATCCCAAATATCCCAATTTCGAGGCCTGAGCCATATTTTGGAGCCAAATTCTCGATCTCTGCACGTATTCGCAGTTTGAAATTGCGACTTTTTTATTCCCAACATATGCCAAGTACTGAGAGCGGCAGAGAGTCACATTTTGCCCAAACTCCCCTCCAGTTTTCAAAATATCGCAAATATCCCAATTTCGAGGCCTGAGCCATATTTTGGAGCCAAATTCTGGCTCTCTGCACGTATTCGCATTTTGAAATTACATCTTTTTATACCCAACATATGACAAGTACTGAAAGCTGCGTTTGGTCACATTTGTCCCAAACCTCCCCGCCGTTTTCAAAATATCCCAAATATCCCAATTTCGACGCCTGAGCCATATTTTGGAGCCAAATTCTGGCTCTCTGCATGTATTCGCAGTTTGATATTACGAATTTTTATACCCAACATTTGCCAAGTACTGAAAGCGGCAGTGAGTCACATTTTGCACAAACTCCCCTGCAGTTTTCAAAATATCCCAAACATCCCAATTTCGAGGCCTGAGTAATATTTTGGAGCCAAAATCTGGCTCTCTGCACGTATTCGCAGTTTTAAATTACGACTTTTTATACCCAACATATGCCATGTCCTAAATATGGCAGTGAGACACATTTTGAACAAACTCCCATGTAGTTTTCAAAATGTCCCAAATATCCCAATTTCGAGGCCCTCAGCCATATTTTGGAGATAAATTCTGGCACTCTGCTTGTATTCGCAGTTTGAAATTGGGACTTTTTTATACCCAACATATGCGAAGGACTGAAAGCGGCGTTTGGTCACATTTGTCCTAAACCTCCCTGCAGTTTTCAAAATATCCGAAATATCCCAATATCGAGGCCTGAGCCATATTTTGGAGCCAAATTCTGGCTCTCTGCATGTATTCGCAGTTTGATATTACGACTTTTTATTCCCAACATATGCCAAGTACTGAAAGCGGCAGTGACTCACATTTTGCACAAACTCCCCTGCAGTTTTCAAAATATCCCTAACATCCCAATTTCGAGGCCTGAGCAATATTTTGGATCCAAATTCTGGCTCTCTGCACGTATTCACAGTTTGAAATTACGACTTTTTTATACCCAACATATGCGAAGGACTGAAAGCGGCGTTTGGTCACATTTGTCCTAAACCTCCCTGCAGTTTTCAAAATATCCGAAATATCCCAATATCGAGGCCTGAGCCATATTTTGGAGCCAAATTCTGGCTTCTTGCACGTATTCGCAGTTTTAAATTACGACTTTTTATACCCAACATATGCCAAGTCCTAAATACGGCAGTGAGTCACATTTTGAACAAACTCCCTTGTAGTTTTCAAAAAGTCCCAAATATCCCTATTTCGAGGCCCTGAGCCATATTTTGGAGTTAAATTCTGGCTCTCTGCATGTATTCGCAGTATGAAATTGCGACTTTTTTATACCCAACATATGCCAAGTGCTGGAAGCGGCGTTTGGTCACATTTGTCCCAATCCCCTCTGCAGTTTTCAAAATATCCCAAACATCCCAATTTTGAGGCCTGAGCCATATTTTGGAGCCAAATTCTAGCTCTCTGCACGTATTCGCAGTTTTAAGTTACGACTTTTTATACCCAACATATGCCAAGTACTGAAAGCGGCGTTTGGTCACATTTGTCCCAAACCTCACTAAAGTTTTGAAAATATCCAAAACATCCCAATTTCTAAGCCTGAGCCATATTTTGGAGCCAAATTCTGGCTCTAAGCACGTATTCGCTGTTTGATATTACGACTTTTTATACCAAACATATGCCAAGTCCTGAAAGCGGCAGTGAATCACATTTTGCACAAACTCCCCTGCAGTTTTCGAAATATCCCAAATATCCCAATTTCGGGGCCTGAGCCATATTTGGGAGCCAAATTCTGGCTCTCTGCACGTATTGGCAGTTCGAAATTACGACTTTTTATACCCAACATTTGCCAAATACTGAAAGCGGCGTTTGTTCACATTTGTCCCAAACCTTCCTCCAGTTTTCAAAATATCCCAAACATCCCAATTTCGAGGCCTGAGCCATATTTTGGAGCCAAATTCTGGCTCTCTGCACGTATTGCCAGTTTCAAATTACGACTTTTTATACCCAACATATATGAAGTACTGAAAGCGGCGTTTGGTCATATTTGTCCCAAACCTCTCTGCAGTTTTCAAAATATCCCAAATATCCCAATTTCGAGGCCAGAGCCCTATTTTAGAGCCAAATTCTTGCTCTCTGCACGTATTCGCAGTTTGAAATTGCGACTTTTTTATTCCCAATATATGCCAAGTGCTGAAAATGGCGTTTGGTCACATGTGACCCAAACCTCCCTCCAGTTTTCAAAATATCCCACACATCCCAATTTCGTGGCCTGAGCCATATTTTGAAACCAAATTCAGGCTCTCTTCACGCATTCGCTGTTTGAAATTACGACTTTTTATACCCAACGTATGCCAAGTACTGAAAGCGGCGTTTGGTCATATTTGTCCCAAAGTCCCCTGTAGTTTTCAAAATATCCCAAACATCCCAATTTCGAGGCCTGAGCCATATTTTGGAGCCAAATTCTGGCTCTCAGCACGTATTCGCAGTTTGAAATTGCGACTTTTTTATACCCAACATATGTCAAGTACTGAAAGCGGCGTTTGGTCATATTTGTCCTAAACTCCCCTGCAGTTTTCAAAATATCCTAAACTTTCTTATTTCGAAACCTGAGCCATAATTTGTAGCCAAATTCTGGCTCTATGCACGTATTCTCAGTTTGATATTACCAATTTTTATACCTAACATGCAAAGTCCTGAAAGCGGCAGTGAGTCACATTTGGCCCATACTCCCCTGCAGTTTTCAAAATATCCCAAACATCCCAATTTCGAGGCCTGAGCCTTATTTTGGAGCCAAATTCTGGCTCTATGCACGTATTCGCAGTTTGAAATTACGACTTTTTATACCCAACATATGGGAAGTACTGAAAGCGCCGATTGGTCACATTTGTCCCAAACCTCTTTGCAGCTTTCAAAATATCCCAAATATCCCAATTTCGAGGCCTGAGCCATATTTTGAAACCAAATTCAGGCTCTCTGTACGCATTCGCTGTTTGAAATTACGACTTTTTATACCCAACGTTTGCCAAGTACTGAAAGCGGCGTTTGGTCATATTTGTCCCAAAGTCCCCTGTAGTTTTCAAAATAACGCAAATATCCCAATTTCGAGGCCTGAGCCATATTTTGGAGCCAAATTCTGGCTCTCTGCATGTATTCGCAGTTTGAAATTACATCTTTTTATACCCAACATATGCCAAGTACTGAAAGCGGGGTTTGGTAACATTTGTCCCAAACCTCCTAGCAGTTTTCTAAATATCCCAAATATCCCCGTTTCGAGGCCTGAGCCATATTTTGGAGCCAAATTCTGGCTCTCTGCATGTATTCGCAGTTTGATATTACGACTTTTTATACCCAACATATGCCAAGTACTGAGAGCGGCAGTGAGTCACATTTTGCTCAAACTCCCCTGCAGTTTTCAAAATATCCTAAACATCCCAATTTCGAGGCCTGAGCAGTATTTTGGAGCCAAATTCTGGCTCTCTGCACGTATTCGCAGTTTTAAATTATGACTTTTTATACCCAACATATGCCAAATCCTAAAAACGGCAGTGAGTCACATTTTGCACAAACTCCCCTGCAGTTTTGGAAATATCCCAAATATCCCAATTTCGAGGCCTGAGCCATATTTCGGAGCCAAATTCTTGCTCCCTGCACGTATTCGCAGTTTTAAGTTACGACTTTTTATTCCCAACATATGCCAAGTACTGAAAGCGGCGTTTGGTCACATTTGTCCCAAACCTCCCTCCAGTTTTCAAAATATCACAAAACATCCCAATTTCGAGGCCTGAGCCATTTTTTGGAGCCAAATTCTGGCTCTATGCACATATTCGCAGTTTGATATTATGACTTTTTATACCCAACATATGCGAAGTACTGGACGCGTCAGTGAGTCACATTTTGCACAAACTCCCCAGCAGTTTTCAAAATATCCCAAACATCCCAATTTCGAGGCCTGAGCCATATTTTGGAGCCAAATTCTGGCTCTATGCACGTATTCGCTGTTTGATATTACGACTTTTATACCCAACATATGCCAAGTCCTGAAAGCAGCAGTGAGTCACATTTTGCACAAACTCCCCTGCATTTTTCGAAATATCCCAAATATCCCAATTTCGAGGCCTGAGCCATATTTTGGAGCCAAATTCTCGATCTCTGCACGTATTCGCAGTTTGAAATTGCGACTTTTTTGTACCCAACATATGCCAAGTACTGAAAGCGGCAGTGAGTCACATTTTGCCCAAACTCCCCTCCAGTTTTCAAAATATCGCAAATATCCCAATTTCGAGGCCTGAGCCATATTTTGGAGCCAAATTCTGGCTCTCTGCACGTATTTGCAGTTTGAAATTACATCTTTTTATACCCAACATATGCCAAGTACTGAAAGCGGCGTTTGGTCACATTTGTCCCAAACCTCCCCACCTTTTCAAAATATCCCAAACATCCCAATTTCCAGGCCTGAGCCATATTTTGGAGCCAAATTCTGGCTCTCTGCACGCATTCGCTGTTTGAAATTACGACTTTTTATACCCAACGTATGCCAAGTACTGAAAGCGGCGTTTGGTCATATTTGTCCCAAAGTTCCCTGTAGTTTTCAAAATATCCCAAACATCCCAATTTCGAGGCCTGAGCCATATTTTGGAGCCAAATTCTGCCTCTCTGCACGTATTCGCAGTTTGAAATTGCGACTTTTTTATACCCAACATATGTCAAGTACTGAAAGCGGCGTTTGGTCATATTTGTCCTAAACTCCCCTGCAGTTTTCAAAATATCCCAAACTTCCCAATTTCGAAATCTGAGCCATAATTTGTAGCCAAATTCTGACTCTATGCACGTATTCTCAGTTTGATATTACCAATTTTTATACCCAACATATGCAAAGTCCTGAAAGCGGCAGTGAGTCACATTTTGACCAAACTCCCCTCCAGTTTTCAAAATAACGCAAATATCCCAATTTCGAGGCCTGAGCCATATTTTGGAGCTAAATTATGGCTCTCTGCATGTTTTCGCAGTTTGAAATTACATCTTTTTATACCCAACATATGCCAAGTACTGAAAGCGGGGTTTGGTAACATTTGTGTCAAACCTCCCCGCAGTTTTCAAAATATCCCAAATATCCCAGTTTCGAGGCCTGAGCCATATTTTGGAGCCAAATTCTGGCTCTCTGCATGTATTTGCAGTTTGATATTACGACTTTTTATACCCAACATATGCCAAGTACAGAAAGCGGCAGTGAGTCACATTTTGCACAAACTCCCCTGTAGTTTTCAAAATATCCCAAATATCCCAATTTCGAGGCCTGAGCCATATTTTGGAGCCAAATTCTGCCTCTCTGCACGTATTCGCAGTTTGAAATTGCGACTTTTTTATACCCAACATATGTCAAGTACTGAAAGCGGCGTTTGGTCATATTTGTCCTAAACTCCCCTGCAGTTTTCAAAATATCCCAAACATCCCAATTTCGAGGCCTGAACAATATTTTGGAGACAAATTCTGGCTCTCTGCACGTATTCGCAGTTTTAAATTACGACTTTTTATACCCAACATATGCCAAATCCTAAAAACGGCAGTGAGTCACATTTTGAACAAACTCCCCTGTAGTTTTCAAAATATCCCAAATATCCCAATTTCGAGGCCCTGAGCCATATTTTGGAGCCAAATTCTGGCTCTCTGCATGTATTCGCAGTTTGAAATTGCGACTTTTTTATACCCAACATATGGAAGTGCTGGAAGCAGCGTTTGGTCACATTAGTCCCAAACCTCCCTAAAGTTTTCAAAAAATCCCAAACAACCCAATTTCTAAGCCTGAGCCATATTTTAGAGCCAAATTCTGGCTCTATGCACGTATTCGCTGTTTGATATTACGACTTTTTATACCCAACATATGCCAAGTGCTAAAAGCGGCAGTGAGTCACATTTTGCACAAACTCCCCTGCAGTTTTGGAAATATCCCAATTTCGAGGCCTGAGCCATATTTTGGAGCCAAATTCTGGCTCTCTGCACGTATTCGCAGTTTTAAGTTACGACTTTTTATTCCCAACATATGCCAAGTACTGAAAGCGGCGTTTGGTCACATTTGTCCCAAACCTCCCTCCAGTTTACAAAATATCCCAAACATCCCAATTTCGCGGCCTGAGCCATATTTTGGAGCCAAATTCTGGCTCTATGCACGTATTCGCAGTTTGATATTACGACTTTTTATACCCAACATATGCCAAGTACTGGACGCGTCAGTGAGTCACATTTTGCACAAACTCCCCAGCAGTTTTCAAAATATCCCAAACATCCCAATTTCGAGGCCTGAGCCATATTTTGGAGCCAAATTCTGGCTCTCTGCACGTATTCGCAGTTTGAAATTACAACTTTTTTTATACCCAACATATGGGAAGTATTGAAAGCGGCGTTTAGTCACATTTGTCCCAATCCCCCCAGCAGTTTTCAAAATATCCCAAACATCCCAATATCGAGGCCTGAGCCATATTTTGGAACCAAATTCTGGCTCTCTGCACGTGTTCGCAGTTTGAAATTACAACTTATTATATCCAACATATGCCAAGTACTGAAAGCGGCGTTTGGTCACATTTGTCCCAAATCTAACTGCAGATTTCAAAATATCCCAAACATCCCAATATCGAGGCCTGAGCCATATTTTGGATCCAAATTCTGGCTCTCTGCACGTATTCGCAGTTTGAAATTGCGACTTTTTTATACCCAACATATGCCAAGTGCTGGAAGCGGCGTTTGGTCACATTTGTCCCAAACCTCCATAAAGTTTTCAAAATATCCCAAACAACCCAATTTCTAAGCCTGAGCCATATTTTAGAGCTAAATTCTAGCTCTATGCACGTATTCGCAGTTTGAAATTACGACTTTTTTATACCCAACATATGCGAAGGACTGAAAGCCGCGTTTGGTCAAATTTGTCCTAAACCCCCCAGCAGTTTTCAAAATATCCCAAATAACCCAATATCGTTGCCTGAGCAATATTTTGGAGACATATTCTGGCTATCTGCACGTATTCGCTGTTTTAAATTACGACTTTTTATACCCAACATATGCCAAATCCTAAAAACGGCAGTGAGTCACATTTTGAACAAACTCCCCTGTAGTTTTCAAAATATCCCAAATATCCCAATTTCGAGGCTCTGAGCCATATTTTGGAGCCAAATTCTGGCTCTTTGCATGTATTCGCAGTTTGAAATTGCGACTTTTTTATACCCAACATATGCCAAGTGCTGGAAGCAGCGTTTGGTCACATTAGTCCCAAACCTCCCTAAAGTTTTCAAAATATCCCAAACAACCCAATTTCTAAGCCTGAGCCATATTTTAGAGCCAAATTCTGGCTCTATGCACGTATTCGCTGTTTGATATTACGACTTTTTATACCCAACATATGCCAAGTGCTGAAAGCGGCAGTGAGTCGCATTTTGCACAAACTCCCCTGCAGTTTTGGAAATATCCCAAATATCCCAATTTCGAGGCCTGAGCCATATTTTGGAGCCAAATTCTGGCTCTCTGCACGTATTCGCAGTTTTAAGTTACGACTTTTTATTCCCAACATATGCCAAGTACTGAAAGCGGCGTTTGGTCACATTTGTCCCAAACCTCCCTCCAGTTTTCAAAATATCCCAAACATCCCAATTTCGCGGCCTGAGCCATATTTTGGAGCCAAATTCTGGCTCTATGCACGTATTCGCAGTTTGATATTACGACTTTTTATACCCAACATATGCCAAGTACTGGACGCGTCAGTGAGTCACATTTTGCACAAACTCCCCAGCAGTTTTCAAAATATCCCAAACATCCCAATTTCGCGGCCTGAGCCATATTTTGGAGCCAAATTCTGGCTCTCTGCACGTATTCGCAGTTTTAAATTTCAACTTTTTTTATACCCAACATATGCGAAGTATTGAAAGCGGCGTTTAGTCACATTTGTCCCAATCCCCCCTGCAGTTTTCAAAATATCCCAAACATCCCAATATCGAGGCCTGAGCCATATTTTGGAACCAAATTCTGGCTCTCTGCACGTGTTCGCAGTTTGAAATTACAACTTATTATATCCAACATATGCCAAGTACTGAAAGCGGCGTTTGGTCACATTTGTCCCAAATCTAACTGCAGATTTCAAAATATCCCAAACATCCCAATATCGAGGCCTGAGCCATATTTTGGAGCCAAATTCTGGCTCTCTGCACGTATTCGCAGTTTGATATTACGAGTTTTATACCCAACATATGCCAAGTACTGAAAGCAGCAGTGAGTCACATTTTGCACAAACTCCCTTCCAGTTTTCAAAATATCTCAAATAACCGAATTTCGAGGCCTGAGCCACATTTTGGAGCCAAATTCTGGCTTTCTGCACGTATTCGCAGTTTGAAATTGTGACTTTTTTATACCCAATATATGCCAAGTGCTGAAAGCGGCGTTTGGTCACATTTGACCCAAACCTCCCTCCAGTTTTCAAAATATCCCAAACATCCCAATTTCGAGGTCTGAGTCATATTTTGGAGCCAAATTCTGGCTCTCTGCACGTATTCGCAGTTTGAAATTACGACTTTTTATACCCAACATATACCAAATCTTGAAAGCGGCAGTGAGTCAGATTTTGCACAAACTCCCCTGGAGATTTCAAAGTATCCCAAATATCCCAATTTCGAGGCCTGGGCCATATTTTGGAGCCAAATACTGTTTTTTTGCACATATTCGCAGGTTGAAATTGCGAATTTTTTTATATCCAACATATGCCAAGTACTGAAAGCGGCAGTGAGTCACATTTTGCCCAAACTCCCCTCCAGTTTTCAAAATAACGCAAATATCCCAATTTCGAGGCCTGAGCCATATTTTGGAGCCAAATTCTGGCTGTCTGCACGTATTCGCAGTTTGAAATTACATCTTTTTATACCCAACAGATGCCAAGTACTGAAATCGGCGTTTGGTCACATTTGTCCCAAACCTCACCGCAGTTTTCAAAATATCCCAAATATCCCAATTTCGAGGCCTGAGCCATATTTTGAAACCAAATTCAGGCTCTCTGCATGTATTCACAGTTTGATATTACGACTTTTTATACCCAACATATGCCAAGTACTGAAAGCAGCAGTGAGTCACATTTTGCACAAACTCCCCTGCAGTTTTCAAAATATCCCAAACATCCCAATTTCGAGGCCTGAGCAATATTTTGGAGTTAAATTCTGGCTCTCTGCTCCTATTCGCAGTTTGAAATTACGACTTTTTTATACCCAACATATGCGAAGGACTGAAAGCGGCGTTTGGTCACATTTGTCCCAAACCTCCCTGCAGTTTTCAAAATATCCGAAATATCCCAATATCGAGGCCTGACCCATATTTTGGAGCCAAATTCTGGCTCTTTGCACGTATTCGAAGTTCGATATTATGACTTTTTATACACAACATATGCCAAGTACTGAAAGCGGAAGCGAGTCACATTTTGCACAAACTCCCCTGCAGTTTTCAAAATATCCCAAACATCCCAATTTCGAGGCCTGAGCCATATTTTGGACCCAAATTCTAGCTCTCTGCACGTATTCGCAGTTTGAAATTACAACTTTTTTATACCCAACATATGCGAAGTACTGAAAGCGGCGTTTGGTCATATTTGTCCCAAACTCCCCGGCAATTTTCAAAATATCCCAAACTTCCCAATTTCGAGGCCTGAGTCATATTTTGGAGCCAAATTCTGGCTCTCTGCACGTATTCACAGTTTGAAATTACGACCTTTTATACCCAACATATGCCAAGTCCTGAAAGAGGCAGTGAGTCACATTTTGCACAAACTCCCCTGCAGTTTTCAAAATATCCCAAATATCCCAATTTCGAGGCCTGAGCCATATTATGGAGACAAATTCTGGCTCTCTGCACGTATTCGCAGTTTGAAAGTGCGACTTTTTTATACCAACATATGCCAAGTACTGAAAGCTGCGTTTGGTCACATTTGTCCAAAACCTCCTTGCAGTTTTCAAAATATCCCAACCATCCCAATTTCGAGGCCTGAGCCATAATTTGGAGTCAAATTCTGGCTCTATGCACGTATTCGCAGTTTGATATTACGAATTTTTATACCCAACATATTCCAAGTCCTGAAAGCGGCAGTGTGTCACATTTTGCACAAACTCTCCTGCAGTTTTCGAAATATCCCAAATATCACAATTTCGAGGCCTGAGCCATATTTTGGAGCCAAATTCTTGATCTCTGCACGTATTCGCAGTTTGAAATTTCGACTTTTTAATACTCAACATATGCCAAGTACGGAAAGCGGCAGTGAGTCACATTTTGCCCAAACTCCCCTCCAGTTTTCAAAATAACGCAAATATCCCAATTTCGAGGCCTGAGCCATATTTTGGAGCCAAATTCTTGCTCTCTGCACGTATTCGCAGTTAGAAATTACATCTTATTTTACCCAACATATGCCAAGTACTGAAAGCGGCGTTTGGTCACATTTTTCCCAAACATGCCTGCAGTTTTCAAAATATCCCAAATATCCCAATTTCGAAGCCTGAGCCATATTTTGGAGCCAAATTCTGGCTCTCTACACGTATTCGCAGATCGAAATTACGTCTTTTTATACCCAACATATGCCATGTACTGAAAGCGGCGTTTGGTCACATTTGTCCCAAACCTCCCCGCAGTTTTCAAAATATCCCAAAAATCCCAATTTCGAGGCCTGAGCCATATTTTGGAGCCATATTCTGGCTCTCTGCATGTATTCACAGTTAGATATTACGACTTTTTATACCCAACATATGCCAAGTACTGAAAGCGGCAGAGTCACATTTTGCACAAACTCCCTTGCAGTTTTCGAAATATCCCAAATATCCCAATTTCGAGGCCTGAGCCATATTTTGGAGCCAAGTTCAGGCTCTCTGCACGTATTCGCAGTTTGAAATTACGACTTTTTATACCCAACATATGCCAAGTACTGAAAGCGGCGTTTGGTCATATTTGTCCCAAAGTCCCCTGCAGTTTCCAAATATCCCAAACATCCCAATTTCGAGGCCTGAGCCATATTTAAAGCCAAATTCTGGCTCTCTGCACTTATTCGCAGTTTGAAATTACCACCTTTTATACCCAACATATGCCAAGTCCTGAAAGCGGCAGTGAGTCACATTTTGCACAAACTCCCCTGCAGTCTTCAAAATATCCCAAATATCCCAATTTCGAGCCTGAGCCATATTTTGGATCCAAATTCTGGCTCTCTGCACGTATTCGCAGTTTTAAATTACGACTTTTTATACCCAACATATGCCAAGTCCTGAAAGCGGCAGTGAGTCACATTTTGCACAAACTCCCCTGCAGTTTTCGAAATATCCCAAATATCCCAATTTCGAGGCCTGAGCCATATTTTGGAGCCAAATTCTGGATCTGTGCACGTATTCGTAGTTTGAAATTCCGACTTCTTTATACCCAACATATGCCAAGTACTGAAAGCGGCAGTGAGTCACATTTTGCCCAAACTCCCCTCCAGTTTTCAAAATAACGCAAATATCCCAATTTCGAGGCCTGAGCCATATTTTGGAGCCAAATTCTGGCTGTCTGCACGTATTCGCAGTTTGAAATTACATCTTTTTATACCCAACAGATGCCAAGTACTGAAATCGGCGTTTGGTCACATTTGTCCCAAACCTCCCCGCAATTTTCAAAATATCCCAAAAATCCCAATTTCGAGGCCTGAGCCATATTTTGGAGCCAAATTCTGGCTCTCTGCATGTATTCACAGTTTGATATTACGACTTTTTATACCCAACATATGCCAAGTACTGAAAGCAGCAGTGAGTCACATTTTGCACAAACTCCCCTGCAGTTTTCAAAATATCCCAAACATCCCAATTTCGAGGCCTGAGCAATATTTTGGAGTTAAATTCTGGCTCTCTGCTCCTATTCGCAGTTTGAAATTACGACTTTTTTATACCCAACATATGCGAAGGACTGAAAGCGGCGTTTGGTCACATTTGTCCCAAACCTCCCTGCAGTTTTCAAAATATCCGAAATATCCCAATATCGAGGCCTGACCCATATTTTGGAGCCAAATTCTGGCTCTTTGCACGTATTCGAAGTTCGATATTATGACTTTTTATACACAACATATGCCAAGTACTGAAAGCGGAAGCGAGTCACATTTTGCACAAACTCCCCTGCAGTTTTCAAAATATCCCAAACATCCCAATTTCGAGGCCTGAGCCATATTTTGGACCCAAATTCTAGCTCTCTGCACGTATTCGCAGTTTGAAATTACAACTTTTTTATACCCAACATATGCGAAGTACTGAAAGCGGCGTTTGGTCATATTTGTCCCAAACTCCCCGGCAATTTTCAAAATATCCCAAACTTCCCAATTTCGAGGCCTGAGTCATATTTTGGAGCCAAATTCTGGCTCTCTGCACGTATTCACAGTTTGAAATTACGACCTTTTATACCCAACATATGCAAAGTCCTGAAAGAGGCAGTGAGTCACATTTTGCACAAACTCCCCTGCAGTTTTCAAAATATCCCAAATATCCCAATTTCGAGGCCTGAGCCATATTATGGAGACAAATTCTGGCTCTCTGCACGTATTCGCAGTTTGAAAGTGCGACTTTTTTATACCAACATATGCCAAGTACTGAAAGCTGCGTTTGGTCACATTTGTCCAAAACCTCCTTGCAGTTTTCAAAATATCCCAACCATCCCAATTTCGAGGCCTGAGCCATAATTTGGAGTCAAATTCTGGCTCTATGCACGTATTCGCAGTTTGATATTACGAATTTTTATACCCAACATATTCCAAGTCCTGAAAGCGGCAGTGTGTCACATTTTGCACAAACTCTCCTGCAGTTTTCGAAATATCCCAAATATCACAATTTCGAGGCCTGAGCCATATTTTGGAGCCAAATTCTTGATCTCTGCACGTATTCGCAGTTTGAAATTTCGACTTTTTTATACTCAACATATGCCAAGTACGGAAAGCGGCAGTGAGTCACATTTTGCCCAAACTCCCCTCCAGTTTTCAAAATAACGCAAATATCCCAATTTCGAGGCCTGAGCCATATTTTGGAGCCAAATTCTTGCTCTCTGCACGTATTCGCAGTTAGAAATTACATCTTATTTTACCCAACATATGCCAAGTACTGAAAGCGGCGTTTGGTCACATTTTTCCCAAACATGCCTGCAGTTTTCAAAATATCCCAAATATCCCAATTTCGAAGCCTGAGCCATATTTTGGAGCCAAATTCTGGCTCTCTACACGTATTCGCAGATCGAAATTACGTCTTTTTATACCCAACATATGCCATGTACTGAAATCGGCGTTTGGTCACATTAGTCCCAAACCTCCCCGCAGTTTTCAAAATATCCCAAAAATCCCAATTTCGAGGCCTGAGCCATATTTTGGAGCCATATTCTGGCTCTCTGCATGTATTCACAGTTAGATATTACGACTTTTTATACCCAACATATGCCAAGTACTGAAAGCGGCAGAGTCACATTTTGCACAAACTCCATTGCAGTTTTCGAAATATCCCAAATATCCCAATTTCGAGGCCTGAGCTATTTTTTGGAGCCAAATTCTGGCTCTCTGCACGTATTCGCAGTTTTGAAATTACGACTTTTTATACCCAACATATGCCAAGTACTGAAACCGGCGTTTGGTCACATTTGTCCCAAACCTCCCTTCAGTTTTCAAAATATCCCAATCGTCCCAATTTCGAGGCCTAAGCCATTATTTGGAGCCAAATTCTGGCTCTATGCACGTATTCACAGTTAGATATTACGACTTTTTATACCCAACATATGCCAAGTACTGAAAGCGGCAGAGTCACATTTTGAACAAACTCCCTTCCAGTTTTCAAGGTATCACAAATATCCCAATTTCGAGACCTGAGCCATATTTTGGAGCCAAATTCTGGCTCTCTGCACATATTCGCAGTTCGAAATTACGTCTTTTTATACCAAACATATGCCAAGTACTGAAAGCGGAGTTTGGTCACATTTGTCCCAAACATCCCTGCAGTTTTCAAAATATCCCAAATATCTCAATTTCAAGGCCTGAGCCATATTTTGGAGCCAAATTCTGGCTTACTGCACGTATTCGCAGTTCGAAATTACGTCTTTTTATACCCAACATATGCCAAGTACTGAAAGCGGCGTTTGGTCACATTTGTCATAAACATCCCTGCAGTTTTCAAATTATTCCAAATATCCCAATTTCGAGGCCTGAGCCATATTTTGGAGCCAAATTCTGGCTCTCTGCCTGTATTCTCAGTTTGATATTACGACTTTTTATACCCAACATATGCCAAGTACTGAAAGCGGCAGTGTGTCACATTTTGCAAAAACTCCCCTACAGTTTTCAAAATATCCCAAATATCCCAATTTCGAGGCCTGAGCAATATTTTGGAGCCAAATTCTGGCTCTCTGCATGTATTCGCAGTTTGAAATTACGACTTTTTTATACGCAACATATGCGAAGGACTGAAAGCGGCGTTTGGTCACATTTGTCCCAAACCTCCCTGCAGTTTTCAAAATATCCCAAATATCCCAATATCGAGGCCTGACCCATAATTTGGAGCCAAATTCTGGCTCTTTGCACGTATTCGCAGTTTGATATTACGACTTTTTATACCCAACATATGCCAAGTACTGTAAGCGGCGTTTGGTCATATTTGTCCCAAACTCCCCTGCAATTTTCAAAATATCCCAAACTTCCCAATTTCGAGGCCTGAGTCATATTTTAGAGCCAAATTCTGGCTCTTTGCACGTATTCGCAGTTTGAAATTAAGACTTTTTATACCCAACATATGCCAAGTCCTGAAAGAGGCAGTGAGTCACATTTTGAACAAACTCCCCTGCAGTTTTCAAAATATCCCAAATATCCCAATTTCGACGCCGGAGCCATATTATGGAGCCAATTTCTGGCTCTGCACGTATTCGCAGTTTGAAATTGCGACTTTATTTATACCAACATATGCCAAGTACTGAAAGCGGCAGTGAGTCACATTTTGCCCAAACTCCCTTCCAGTTTTCAAAATAACGCAAATATCCCAATTTCGAGGCCTGAGCCATATTTTGGAGCCAAATTCTGGTTCTCTGCACACGTCTTTTTATACCCAACATATGCCAAGTACTGAAAGCGGCGTTTGGTCACATTTGTCCCAAACCTCCCCACAGTTTTCAAAATATCCCAAAAATCCCAATTTCGAGGCCTGAGCAATATTTTGGAGCCAAATTCTGGCTCTCTGCATGTATTCGCAGTTTGATATTACGACTTTTTATACCCAACATATGCCAAGTACTGAAAGCGGCAGTGAGTCACATTTTGCACAAACTCCCCTCCAGTTTTCAAAATATCCCAAACATCCCAATTTCGAGGCCTGATCAATATTTTGGAGCCAAATTCTGGCTCTCTGCAGGTATTCGCCGTTTTAAATTAAAACTTTTTATACCCAACATATGCCAAGTACTGAAAGCGGCGTTTGGTCACATTTGTCCCAAACCTCCCCACAGTTTTCAAAATATCCCAAACATCCCAATTTCGAGGCCTAAGCCATTATTTGGAGCCAAATTCTGGCTCTATGCACGTATTCGCAGTTTGATATTTCGCCTTTTTATACCTAACATATGCCAAGTCCTGAAAGCAGCAGTGAGTCACATTTTGCACAAACTCCCCTGCAGTTTTCGAAATATCCCAAATATTCCAATTTCGAGGCATGAGCCATATTTTGGAGCCAAATTCTGGCTCTCTGCACGTATTCGCAGTTTGAAATTGCGACTTTTTTATACCCAACATATGACAAGTACTGAAAGCGGCATTTGGTCACATTTGTCCCATACCTCCCTGCAGTTTTCAAAATATCTCAAACACCTCAATTTCGAGGCCTGAGCCATATTTTGGAGCCAAATTCTAGCTCTCTGCACATTCGTAGTTTGATATTACGACTTTTTATACCCACCATATGCCAAGTACTGGACGCAGCAGTGAGTCACATTTTGCACAAACTCCCCTGCAGTTTTCAAAATATCCCAAACATCCCAATTTCGAGGCCTGAGCCATATTTTGGAACCAAATTCTGGCTCTCTGCACGTATTCGCAGTTTGATATTACGAATTTTTATACCCAACATATGCCAAGTCCTGAAAGCGGCAGTGAGTCATGTTTTGCACAAACTCTCCTGCAGTTTTCGAAATAATCCAAATATCACAATTTCGAGGCCTGAGCCATATTTTGGAGCCAAATTCTTGGTCTCTGCACGTATTCGCAGTTTGAAATTGCGAATTTTATACCCAACATATGCCAAGTACTGAAAGCGGCAGTGAGTCACATTTTGCACAAACTCCCTGCAGTTTTCAAAATATCCCAAACATCCCAATTTCGAGGCCTAAGCCATTATTTGGAGCCAAATTCTGGCTCTATGCACGTATTCGCAGTTTGATATTTCGCCTTTTTATACCTAACATATGCCAAGTCCTGAAAGCGGCAGTGAGTCACATTTTGCCCAAACTCCCCTCCAGTTTTCAAAATAACGCAAATATCCCAATTTCTAGGCCTGAGCCATATTTTGGAGCCAAATTCTGGCTCTCTGCACGTATTCGCATTTAGAAATTACATCTTTTTTTACCCAACATATGCCAAGTACTGAAAGCGGCGTTTGGTCACATTTGTCCCAAACATCCCTGCAGTTTTCAAAATATATCAAATATCCCAATTTCGAAGCCTGAGCCATATTTTGGAGCCAAATTATGGCTCTCTACACGTATTCGCAGTTCGAAATTACGTCTTTTTATACCCAACATATGCCAAGTACTGAAAGCGGCGTTTGGTCACATTTGTCCCAAACCTCCCCGCAGTTTTCAAAATATCCCAAAAATCCCAATTTCGAGGCCTGAGCCATATTTTGGAGCCAAATTCTGGCTCTCTGCATGTATTCACAGTTTGATATTACGACTTTTTATACCCAACATATGCCAAGTACTGAAAGCGGCAGTGAGTCACATTTTGCACAAACTCCCTTGCAGTTTTCGAAATATCCCAAATATCCCAATTTCGAGGCCTGAGCTATATTTTGGAGCCAAATTCTGGCTCTCTGCACGTATTCGCAGTTTTGAAATTACGACTTTTTATACCCAACATATGCCAAGTACTGAAACCGGCGTTTGGTCACATTTGTCCCAAACCTCCCTGCAGTTTTCAAAATATCCCAATCGTCCCAATTTCGAGGCCTAAGCCATTATTTGGAGCCAAATTCTGGCTCTATGCACGTATTCACAGTTAGATATTACGACTTTTTATACCCAACATATGCCAAGTACTGAAAGCGGCAGAGTCACATTTTGCACAAACTCCCTTCCAGTTTTCAAAATATATCAAATATCCCAATTTCGAAGCCTGAGCCATATTTTGGAGCCAAATTCTGGCTCTCTACACGTATTCGCAGTTCGAAATTACGTCTTTTTATACCCAACATATGCCAAGTACTGAAAGCGGCGTTTGGTCACATTTGCCCCAAACCTCCCCACAGTTTTCAAAATATCCCAAACATCCCAATTTCGAGGCCTAAGCCATTATTTGGAGCCAAATTCTGGCTCTATGCACGTATTCGCAGTTTGATATTTCGCCTTTTTATACCTAACATATGCCAAGTCCTGAAAGCAGCAGTGAGTCACATTTTGCACAAATTTCCCTGCAGTTTTCGAAATATCCCAAATATTCCAATTTCGAGGCATGAGCCATATTTTGGAGCCAAATTCTGGCTCACTGCACGTATTCGCAGTTTGAAATTGCGACTTTTTTATACCCAACATATGACAAGTACTGAAAGCGGCATTTGGTCACATTTGTCCCATACCTCCCTGCAGTTTTCAAAATATCCCAAACACCTCAATTTCGAGGCCTGAGCCATATTTTGGAGCCAAATTCTAGCTCTCTGCACATATTCGTAGTTTGATATTACGACTTTTTATACCCACCATATGCCAAGTACTGGACGCAGCAGTGAGTCACATTTTGCACAAACTCCCCTGCAGTTTTCAAAATATCCCAAATATCCCAATTTCGACGCCTGAGCCATATTATGGAGCCAATTTCTGGCTCTGCACGTATTCGCAGTTTGAAATTGCGACTTTATTTATACCAACATATGCCAAGTACTGAAAGCGGCAGTGAGTCACATTTTGCCCAAACTCCCCTCCAGTTTTCAAAATAACGCAAATATCCCAATTTCGAGGCCTGAGCCATATTTTGGAGCCAAATTCTGGTTCTCTGCACACGTCTTTTTATACCCAACATATGCCAAGTACTGAAAGCGGCGTTTGGTCACATTTGTCCCAAACCTCCCCACAGTTTTCAAAATATCCCAAAAATCCCAATTTCGAGGCCTGAGCAATATTTTGGAGCCAAATTCTGGCTCTCTGCATGTATTCGCAGTTTGATATTACGACTTTTTATACCCAACATATGCAAAGTACTGAAAGCGGCAGTGAGTCACATTTTGCACAAACTCCCCTCCAGTTTTCAAAATATCCCAAACATCCCAATTTCGAGGCCTGATCAATATTTTGGAGCCAAATTCTGGCTCTCTGCAGGTATTCGCCGTTTTAAATTAAAACTTTTTATACCCAACATATGCCAAGTACTGAAAGCGGCGTTTGGTCACATTTGTCCCAAACCTCCCCACAGTTTTCAAAATATCCCAAACATCCCAATTTCGAGGCCTAAGCCATTATTTGGAGCAAAATTCTGGCTCTATGCACGTATTCGCAGTTTGATATTTCGCCTTTTTATACCTAACATATGCCAAGTCCTGAAAGCAGCAGTGAGTCAGATTTTGCACAAACTCCCCTGCAGTTTTCGAAATATCCCAAATATTCCAATTTCAAGGCATGAGCCATATTTTGGAGCCAAATTCTGGCTCTCTGCACGTATTCGCAGTTTGAAATTGCGACTTTTTTATACCCAACATATGACAAGTACTGAAAGCGGCATTTGGTCACATTTGTCCCATACCTCTCTGCAGTTTTCAAAATATCTCAAACACCTCAATTTCGAGGCCTGAGCCATATTTTGGAGCCAAATTCTAGCTCTCTGCACATATTCGTAGTTTGATATTACGACTTTTTATACCCACCATATGCCAAGTACTGGACGCAGCAGTGAGTCACATTTTGCACAAACTCCCCTGCAGTTTTCAAAATATCCCAAACATCCCAATTTCGAGGCCTGAGCCATATTTTGGAGCCAAATTCTGGCTCTCTGCACGTATTCGCAGTTTGAAATTACGAATTTTTATACCCAACATATGCCAAGTCCTGAAAGCGGCAGTGAGTCATGTTTTGCACAAACTCTCCTGCAGTTTTCGAAATATCCCAAATATCACAATTTCGAGGCCTGAGCCATATTTTGGAGCCAAATTCTTGGTCTCTGCACGTATTCGCAGTTTGAAATTGCGAATTTTATACCCAACATATGAAAAGTACTGAAAGCGGCAGTGAGTCACATTTTGCACAAACTCCCTGCAGTTTTCAAAATATCCCAAACATCCCAATTTCGAGGCCTAAGCCATTATTTGGAGCCAAATTCTGGCTCTATGCACGTATTCGCAGTTTGATATTTCGCCTTTTTATACCTAACATATGCCAAGTCCTGAAAGCGGCAGTGAGTCACATTTTGCCCAAACTCCCCTCCAGTTTTCAAAATAACGCAAATATCCCAATTTCGAGGCCTGAGCCATATTTTGGAGCCAAATTCTGGCTCTCTGCACGTATTCGCATTTAGAAATTACATCTTTTTTTACCCAACATATGCCAAGTACTGAAAGCGGCGTTTGGTCACATTTGTCCCAAACATCCCTGCAGTTTTCAAAATATATCAAATATCCCAATTTCGAAGCCTGAGCCATATTTTGGAGCCAAATTATGGCTCTCTACACGTATTCGCAGTTCGAAATTACGTCTTTTTATACCCAACATATGCCAAGTACTGAAAGCGGCGTTTGGTCACATTTGCCCCAAACCTCCCCACAGTTTTCAAAATATCCCAAACATCCCAATTTCGAGGCCTAAGCCATTATTTGGAGCCAAATTCTGGCTCTATGCACGTATTCGCAGTTTGATATTTCGCCTTTTTATACCTAACATATGCCAAGTCCTGAAAGCAGCAGTGAGTCACATTTTGCACAAATTTCCCTGCAGTTTTCGAAATATCCCAAATATTCCAATTTCGAGGCACGAGCCATATTTTGGAGCCAAATTCTGGCTCACTGCACGTATTCGCAGTTTGAAATTGCGACTTTTTTATACCCAACATATGACAAGTACTGAAAGCGGCATTTGGTCACATTTGTCCCATACCTCCCTGCAGTTTTCAAAATATCCCAAACACCTCAATTTCGAGGCCTGAGCCATATTTTGGAGCCAAATTCTAGCTCTCTGCACATATTCGTAGTTTGATATTACGACTTTTTATACCCACCATATGCCAAGTACTGGACGCAGCAGTGAGTCACATTTTGCACAAACTCCCCTGCAGTTTTCAAAATATCCCAAACATCCCAATTTCGAGGCCTGAGCCATATTTTGGAGCCAAATTCTGGCTCTCTGCACGTATTCGCAGTTTGATATTACGAATTTTTATACCCAACATATGCCAAGTCCTGAAAGCGGCAGTGAGTCATGTTTTGCACAAACTCTCCTGCAGTTTTCGAAATATCCCAAATATCACAATTTCGAGGCCTGAGCCATATTTTGGAGCCAAATTCTTGGTCTCTGCACGTATTCGCAGTTTGAAATTGCGAATTTTATACCCAACATATGCCAAGTACTGAAAGCGGCAGTGAGTCACATTTTGCACAAACTCCCTGCAGTTTTCAAAATATCCCAAACATCCCAATTTCGAGGCCTAAGCCATTATTTGGAGCCAAATTCTGGCTCTATGCACGTATTCGCAGTTTGATATTTCGCCTTTTTATACCTAACATATGCCAAGTCCTGAAAGCGGCAGTGAGTCACATTTTGCCCAAACTCCCCTCCAGTTTTCAAAATAACGCAAATATCCCAATTTCGAGGCTTGAGCCATATTTTGGAGCCAAATTCTGGCTCTCTGCACGTATTCGCATTTAGAAATTACATCTTTTTTTACCCAACATATGCCAAGTACTGAAAGCGGCGTTTGGTCACATTTGTCCCAAACATCCCTGCAGTTTTCAAAATATATCAAATATCCCAATTTCGAGGCCTGAGCCATATTTTGGAGCCAAATTCTGGCTCTCTGCATGTATTCACAGTTTGATATTACGACTTTTTATACCCAACATATGCCAAGTACTGAAAGCGGCAGTGAGTCACATTTTGCACAAACTCCCCTGCAGTTTTCGAAATATCCCAAATATCCCAATTTCGAGGCCTGAGCTATATTTTGGAGCCAAATTCTGGCTCTCTGCACGTATTCGCATTTAGAAATTACATCTTTTTTTACCCAACATATGCCAAGTACTGAAAGCGGCGTTTGGTCACATTTGTCCCAAACATCCCTGCAGTTTTCAAAATATATCAAATATCCCAATTTCGAGGCCTAAGCCATTATTTGGAGCCAAATTCTGGCTCTATGCATGTATTCACAGTTAGATATTACGACTTTTTATACCCAACATATGCCAAGTACTGAAAGCGGCAGAGTCACATTTTGCACAAACTCCTTTCCAGTTTTCAAGGTATCACAAATATCCCAATTTCGAGACCTGAGCCATATTTTGGAGCCAAATTCTGGCTCTCTGCACATATTCGCAGTTCGAAATTACGTCTTTTTATACCAAACATATGCCAAGTACTGAAAACGGAGTTTGGTCACATTTGTCCCAAACATCCCTGCAGTTTTCAAAATATCCCAAATATCTCAATTTCAAGGCCTGAGCCATATTTTGGAGCCAAATTCTGGCTTACTTCACGTATTCGCAGTTCGAAATTACGTCTTTTTATACCCAACATATGCCAAGTACTGAAAGCGGCGTTTGGTCACATTTGTCATAAACATCCCTGCAGTTTTCAAATTATTCCAAATATCCCAATTTCGAGGCCTGAGCCATATTTTGGAGCCAAATTCTGGCTCTCTGCCTGTATTCTCAGTTTGATATTACGACTTTTTATACCCAACATATGCCAAGTACTGAAAGCGGCAGTGTGTCACATTTTGCAAAAACTCCCCTACAGTTTTCAAAATATCCCAAATATTCCAATTTCGAGGCCTGAGCAATATTTTGGAGCCAAATTCTGGCTCTCTGCATGTATTCGCAGTTTGAAATTACGACTTTTTTATACCCAACATATGCGAAGGACTGAAAGCGGCGTTTGGTCACATTTGTCCCAAACCTCCCTGCAGTTTTCAAAATATCCCAAATATCCCAATATCGAGGCCTGACCCATAATTTGGAGCCAAATTCTGGCTCTTTGCACGTATTCGCAGTTTGATATTACGACTTTTTATACCCAACATATGCCAAGTACTGTAAGCGGCGTTTGGTCATATTTGTCCCAAACTCCCCTGCAATTTTCAAAATATCCCAAACTTCCCAATTTCGAGGCCTGAGTCATATTTTAGAGCCAAATTCTGGCTCTTTGCACGTATTCGCAGTTTGAAATTAAGACTTTTTATACCCAACATATGCCAAGTCCTGAAAGAGGCAGTGAGTCACATTTTGAACAAACTCCCCTGCAGTTTTCAAAATATCCCAAATATCCCAATTTCGACGCCTGAGCCATATTATGGAGCCAATTTCTGGCTCTGCACGTATTCGCAGTTTGAAATTGCGACTTTATTTATACCAACATATGCCAAGTACTGAAAGCGGCAGTGAGTCACATTTTGCCCAAACTCCCCTCCAGTTTTCAAAATAACGCAAATATCCCAATTTCGAGGCCTGAGCCATATTTTGGAGCCAAATTCTGGTTCTCTGCACACGTCTTTTTATACCCAACATATGCCAAGTACTGAAAGCGGCGTTTGGTCACATTTGTCCCAAACCTCCCCACAGTTTTCAAAATATCCCAAAAATCCCAATTTCGAGGCCTGAGCAATATTTTGGAGCCAAATTCTGGCTCTCTGCATGTATTCGCAGTTTGATATTACGACTTTTTATACCCAACATATGCCAAGTACTGAAAGCGGCAGTGAGTCACATTTTGCACAAACTCCCCTCCAGTTTTCAAAATATCCCAAACATCCCAATTTCGAGGCCTGATCAATATTTTGGAGCCAAATTCTGGCTCTCTGCAGGTATTCGCCGTTTTAAATTAAAACTTTTTATACCCAACATATGCCAAGTACTGAAAGCGGCGTTTGGTCACATTTGTCCCAAACCTCCCCACAGTTTTCAAAATATCCCAAACATCCCAATTTCGAGGCCTAAGCCATTATTTGGAGCCAAATTCTGGCTCTATGCACGTATTCGCAGTTTGATATTTCGCCTTTTTATACCTAACATATGCCAAGTCCTGAAAGCAGCAGTGAGTCACATTTTGCACAAACTCCCCTGCAGTTTTCGAAATATCCCAAATATTCCAATTTCGAGGCATGAGCCATATTTTGGAGCCAAATTCTGGCTCTCTGCACGTATTCGCAGTTTGAAATTGCGACTTTTTTATACCCAACATATGACAAGTACTGAAAGCGGCATTTGGTCACATTTGTCCCATACCTCCCTGCAGTTTTCAAAATATCTCAAACACCTCAATTTCGAGGCCTGAGCCATATTTTGGAGCCAAATTCTAGCTCTCTGCACATATTCGTAGTTTGATATTACGACTTTTTATACCCACCATATGCCAAGTACTGGACGCAGCAGTGAGTCACATTTTGCACAAACTCCCCTGCAGTTTTCAAAATATCCCAAACATCCCAATTTCGAGGCCTGAGCCATATTTTGGAACCAAATTCTGGCTCTCTGCACGTATTCGCAGTTTGATATTACGAATTTTTATACCCAACATATGCCAAGTCCTGAAAGCGGCAGTGAGTCATGTTTTGCACAAACTCTCCTGCAGTTTTCGAAATATCCCAAATATCACAATTTCGAGGCCTGAGCCATATTTTGGAGCCAAATTCTTGGTCTCTGCACGTATTCGCAGTTTGAAATTGCGAATTTTATACCCAACATATGCCAAGTACTGAAAGCGGCAGTGAGTCACATTTTGCACAAACTCCCTGCAGTTTTCAAAATATCCCAAACATCCCAATTTCGAGGCCTAAGCCATTATTTGGAGCCAAATTCTGGCTCTATGCACGTATTCGCAGTTTGATATTTCGCCTTTTTATACCTAACATATGCCAAGTCCTGAAAGCGGCAGTGAGTCACATTTTGCCCAAACTCCCCTCCAGTTTTCAAAATAACGCAAATATCCCAATTTCTAGGCCTGAGCCATATTTTGGAGCCAAATTCTGGCTCTCTGCACGTATTCGCATTTAGAAATTACATCTTTTTTTACCCAACATATGCCAAGTACTGAAAGCAGCGTTTGGTCACATTTGTCCCAAACATCCCTGCAGTTTTCAAAATATATCAAATATCCCAATTTCGAAGCCTGAGCCATATTTTGGAGCCAAATTATGGCTCTCTACACGTATTCGCAGTTCGAAATTACGTCTTTTTATACCCAACATATGCCAAGTACTGAAAGCGGCGTTTGGTCACATTTGTCCCAAACCTCCCCGCAGTTTTCAAAATATCCCAAAAATCCCAATTTCGAGGCCTGAGCCATATTTTGGAGCCAAATTCTGGCTCTCTGCATGTATTCACAGTTTGATATTACGACTTTTTATACCCAACATATGCCAAGTACTGAAAGCGGCAGTGAGTCACATTTTGCACAAACTCCCTTGCAGTTTTCGAAATATCCCAAATATCCCAATTTCGAGGCCTGAGCTATATTTTGGAGCCAAATTCTGCCTCTCTGCACGTATTCGCAGTTTTGAAATTACGACTTTTTATACCCAACATATGCCAAGTACTGAAACCGGCGTTTGGTCACATTTGTCCCAAACCTCCCTGCAGTTTTCAAAATATCCCAATCGTCCCAATTTCGAGGCCTAAGCCATTATTTGGAGCCAAATTCTGGCTCTATGCACGTATTCACAGTTAGATATTACGACTTTTTATACCCAACATATGCCAAGTACTGAAAGCGGCAGAGTCACATTTTGCACAAACTCCCTTCCAGTTTTCAAAATATATCAAATATCCCAATTTCGAAGCCTGAGCCATATTTTGGAGCCAAATTCTGGCTCTCTACACGTATTCGCAGTTCGAAATTACGTCTTTTTATACCCAACATATGCCAAGTACTGAAAGCGGCATTTGGTCACATTTGCCCCAAACCTCCCCACAGTTTTCAAAATATCCCAAACATCCCAATTTCGAGGCCTAAGCCATTATTTGGAGCCAAATTCTGGCTCTATGCACGTATTCGCAGTTTGATATTTCGCCTTTTTATACCTAACATATGCCAAGTCCTGAAAGCAGCAGTGAGTCACATTTTGCACAAATTTCCCTGCAGTTTTCGAAATATCCCAAATATTCCAATTTCGAGGCATGAGCCATATTTTGGAGCCAAATTCTGGCTCACTGCACGTATTCGCAGTTTGAAATTGCGACTTTTTTATACCCAACATATGACAAGTACTGAAAGCGGCATTTGGTCACATTTGTCCCATACCTCCCTGCAGTTTTCAAAATATCCCAAACACCTCAATTACGAGGCCTGAGCCATATTTTGGAGCCAAATTCTAGCTCTCTGCACATATTCGTAGTTTGATATTACGACTTTTTATACCCACCATATGCCAAGTACTGGACGCAGCAGTGAGTCACATTTTGCACAAACTCCCCTGCAGTTTTCAAAATATCCCAAATATCCCAATTTCGACGCCTGAGCCATATTATGGAGCCAATTTCTGGCTCTGCACGTATTCGCAGTTTGAAATTGCGACTTTATTTATACCAACATATGCCAAGTACTGAAAGCGGCAGTGAGTCACATTTTGCCCAAACTCCCCTCCAGTTTTCAAAATAACGCAAATATCCCAATTTCGAGGCCTGAGCCATATTTTGGAGCCAAATTCTGGTTCTCTGCACACGTCTTTTTATACCCAACATATGCCAAGTACTGAAAGCGGCGTTTGGTCACATTTGTCCCAAACCTCCCCACAGTTTTCAAAATATCCCAAAAATCCCAATTTCGAGGCCTGAGCAATATTTTGGAGCCAAATTCTGGCTCTCTGCATGTATTCGCAGTTTGATATTACGACTTTTTATACCCAACATATGCCAAGTACTGAAAGCGGCAGTGAGTCACATTTTGCACAAACTCCCCTCCAGTTTTCAAAATATCCCAAACATCCCAATTTCGAGGCCTGATCAATATTTTGGAGCCAAATTCTGGCTCTCTGCAGGTATTCGCCGTTTTAAATTAAAACTTTTTATACCCAACATATGCCAAGTACTGAAAGCGGCAGTGAGTCACATTTTGCACAAACTCCCCTCCAGTTTTCAAAATAACGCAAATATCCCAATTTCGAGGCCTGAGCCATATTTTGGAGCCAAATTCTGGCTCTCTGCACGTATTCGCAGTTTGATATTACGAATTTTTATACCCAACATATGCCAAGTCCTGAAAGCGGCAGTGAGTCACATTTTGCACAAACTCCCCTCCAGTTTTCAAAATAACGCAAATATCCCAATTTCGAGGCCTGAGCCATATTTTGGAGCCAAATTCTGGCTCTCTGCACGTATTCGCAGTTTGAAATTGCGAATTTTATACCCAACATTTGCCAAGTACTGAAAGCGGCAGTGAGTCACATTTTGCACAAACTCCCTGCAGTTTTCAAAATATCCCAAACATCCCAATTTCGAGGCCTAAGCCATTATTTGGAGCCAAATTCTGGCTCTATGCACGTATTCGCAGTTTGATATTTCGCCTTTTTATACCTAACATATGCCAAGTCCTGAAAGCGGCAGTGAGTCACATTTTGCCCAAACTCCCCTCCAGTTTTCAAAATAACGCAAATATCCCAATTTCGAGGCCTGAGCCACATTTTGGAGCCAAATTCTGGCTCTCTGCACGTATTCGCATTTAGAAATTACATCTTTTTTTACCCAACATATGCCAAGTACTGAAAGCGGCGTTTGGTCACATTTGTCCCAAACATCCCTGCAGTTTTCAAAATATATCAAATATCCCAATTTCGAAGCCTGAGCCATATTTTGGAGCCAAATTATGGCTCTCTACACGTATTCGCAGTTCGAAATTACGTCTTTTTATACCCAACATATGCCAAGTACTGAAAGCGGCAGTGAATCACATTTTGCACAAACTCCCTTGCAGTTTTCGAAATATCCCAAATATCCCAATTTCGAGGCCTGAGCTATATTTTGGAGCCAAATTCTGGCTCTCTGCACGTATTCGCAGTTTTGAAATTACGACTTTTTATACCCAACATATGCCAAGTACTGAAACCGGCGTTTGGTCACATTTGTCCCAAACCTCCCTGCAGTTTTCAAAATATCCCAATCGTCCCAATTTCGAGGCCTAAGCCATTATTTGGAGCCAAATTCTGGCTCTATGCACGTATTCACAGTTAGATATTACGACTTTTTATACCCAACATATGCCAAGTACTGAAAGCGGCAGAGTCACATTTTGCACAAACTCCCTTCCAGTTTTCAAAATATATCAAATATCCCAATTTCGAAGCCTGAGCCATATTTTGGAGCCAAATTCTGGCTCTCTACACGTATTCGCAGTTCGAAATTACGTCTTTTTATACCCAACATATGCCAAGTACTGAAAGCGGCGTTTGGTCACATTTGCCCCAAACCACCCCACAGTTTTCAAAATATCCCAAACATCCCAATTTCGAGGCCTAAGCCATTATTTGGAGCCAAATTCTGGCTCTATGCACGTATTCGCAGTTTGATATTTCGCCTTTTTATACCTAACATATGCCAAGTCCTGAAAGCAGCAGTGAGTCACATTTTGCACAAATTTCCCTGCAGTTTTCGAAATATCCCAAATATTCCAATTTCGAGGCACGAGCCATATTTTGGAGCCAAATTCTGGCTCACTGCACGTATTCGCAGTTTGAAATTGCGACTTTTTTATACCAAACATATGACAAGTACTGAAAGCGGCATTTGGTCACATTTGTCCCATACCTCCCTGCAGTTTTCAAAATATCCCAAACACCTCAATTTCGAGGCCTGAGCCATATTTTGGAGCCAAATTCTAGCTCTCTGCACATATTCGTAGTTTGATATTACGACTTTTTATACCCACCATATGCCAAGTACTGGACGCAGCAGTGAGTCACATTTTGCACAAACTCCCCTGCAGTTTTCAAAATATCCCAAACAATCCAATTTCGAGGCCTGAGCCATATTTTGGAGCCAAATTCTGGCTCTCTGCACGTATTCGCAGTTTGATATTACGAATTTTTATACCCAACATATGCCTAGTCCTGAAAGCGGCAGTGAGTCATGTTTTGCACAAACTCTCCTGCAGTTTTCGAAATATCCCAAATATCACAATTCCGAGGCCTGAGCCATATTTTGGAGCCAAATTCTTGGTCTCTGCACGTATTCGCAGTTTGAAATTGCGAATTTTATACCCAACATATGCCAAGTACTGAAAGCGGCAGTGAGTCACATTTTGCACAAACTCCCTGCAGTTTTCAAAATATCCCAAACATCCCAATTTCGAGGCCTAAGCCATTATTTGGAGCCAAATTCTGGCTCTATGCACGTATTCGCAGTTTGATATTTCGCCTTTTTATACCTAACATATGCCAAGTCCTGAAAGCGGCAGTGAGTCACATTTTGCCCAAACTCCCCTCCAGTTTTCAAAATAACGCAAATATCCCAATTTCGAGGCCTGAGCCATATTTTGGAGCCAAATTCTGGCTCTCTGCACGTATTCGCATTTAGAAATTACATCTTTTTTTACCCAACATATGCCAAGTACTGAAAGCGGCGTTTGGTCACATTTGTCCCAAACATCCCTGCAGTTTTCAAAATATATCAAATATCCCAATTTCGAGGCCTGAGCCATATTTTGGAGCCAAATTCTGGCTCTCTGCATGTATTCACAGTTTGATATTACGACTTTTTATACCCAACATATGCCAAGTACTGAAAGCGGCAGTGAGTCACATTTTGCACAAACTCCCCTGCAGTTTTCGAAATATCCCAAATATCCCAATTTCGAGGCCTGAGCTATATTTTGGAGCCAAATTCTGGCTCTCTGCACGTATTCGCAGTTTTGAAATTACGACTTTTTATACCCAACATATGCCAAGTACTGAAACCGGCGTTTGGTCACATTTGTCCCAAACCTCCCTGCAGTTTTCAAAATATCCCAATCGTCCCAATTTCGAGGCCTAAGCCATTATTTGGAGCCAAATTCTGGCTCTATGCACGTATTCACAGTTAGATATTACGACTTTTTATACCCAACATATGCCAAGTACTGAAAGCGGCAGAGTCACATTTTGCACAAACTCCCTTCCAGTTTTCAAGGTATCACAAATATCCCAATTTCGAGACCTGAGCCATATTTTGGAGCCAAATTCTGGCTCTCTGCACATATTCGCAGTTCGAAATTACGTCTTTTTATACCAAACATATGCCAAGTACTGAAAGCGGCGTTTGATCACATTTCTCCCAAACATCCCTGCAGTTTTCAAAATATCCCAAATATCTCAATTTCAAGGCCTGAGCCATATTTTGGTGCCAAATTCTGGCTTACTGCACGTATTCGCAGTTCGAAATTACGTCTTTTTATACCCAACATATGCCAAGTACTGAAAGCGGCGTTTGGTCACATTTGTCATAAACATCCCTGCAGTTTTCAAAATATCCCAAATATCTCAATATCGAGGCCTGAGCCATATTTTGGAGCCAAATTCTGGCTTACTGCACGTATTCTCAGTTTGATATTACGACTTTTTTATACCCAACATATGCGAAGGACTGAAAGCGGCGTTTGGTCACATTTGTCCCAAACCTCCCTGCAGTTTTCAAAATATCCCAAATATCCCAATATCGAGGCCTGAGCCATATTTTGGAGCCAAATTCTGGCTCTCTGCCTGTATTCTCAGTTTGATATTACGACTTTTTATACCCAACATATGCCAAGTACTGAAAGCGGCAGTGAGTCACATTTTGCAAAAACTCCCCTACAGTTTTCAAAATATCCCAAATATCCCAATTTCGAGGCCTGAGCAATATTTTGGAGCCAAATTCTGGCTCTCTGCATGTATTCGCAGTTTGAAATTACGACTTTTTTATACCCAACATATGCGAAGGACTGAAAGCGGCGTTTGGTCACATTTGTCCCAAACCTCCCTGCAGTTTTCAAAATATCCCAAATATCCCAATATCGAGGCCTGACCCATAATTTGGAGCCAAATTCTGGCTCTTTGCACTTATTCGCAGTTTAATATTACGAATTTTTATACCCAACATATGCCAAGTACTGAAAGTGGTAGTGAGTCACGTTTAGCACAAACTCCCCTGCAGTTTTCGAAATATCCCAAATATCCCAATTTCGAGGCCTGAGCCATATTTTTGAGCCAAATTCTGGCTCTCTGCACGTATTCGCAGTTTGATATTACGACTTTTTATACCCAACATATGCCAAGTACTGTAAGCGGCGTTTGGTCATATTTGTCCCAAACTCCCCTGCAATTTTCAAAATATCCCAAACTTCCCAATTTCGAGGCCTGAGTCATATTTTAGAGCCAAATTCTTGTTCTAAGCACGTATTCGCAGTTTGATATTACGACTTCTTATACCCAACATATGCCAAGTCCTGAAAGAGGCAGTGAGTCACATTTTGCACAAACTCCCCTGCAATTTTTGAAATATCCCAAATATCCCAATTTCGAGGCCTGAGCCATATTTTTGAGCCAAATTCTGGCTCTCTGCACGTATTCGCAGTTTGATATTACGACTTTTTATACCCAACATATGCCAAGTACTGTAAGCGGCGTTTGGTCATATTTGTCCCAAACTCCCCTGCAATTTTCAAAATATCCCAAACTTCCCAATTTCGAGGCCTGAGTCATATTTTAGAGCCAAATTCTGGCTCTTTGCACGTATTCGCAGTTTGAAATTACGACTTTTTATACCCAACATATGCCAAGTCCTGAAAGAGGCAGTGAGTCACATTTTGCACAAACTCCCCTGCAGTTTTCAAAATATCCCAAATATCCCAATTTCGACGCCTGAGCCATATTATGGAGCCAATTTCTGGCTCTGCACGTATTCGCAGTTTGAAATTGCGACTTTATTTATACCAACATATGCCAAGTACTGAAAGCGGCAGTGAGTCACATTTTGCACAAACTTCCTTCCAGTTTTCAAAGTATCCCAAACATCCCAATTTCGAGGCCTAAGCCATTATTTGGAGCCAAATTCTGGCTCTATGCACGTATTCGCAGTTTGATATTTCGACTTTTTATACCTAACATATGCCAAGTCCTGAAAGCAGCAGTGAGTCACATTTTGCACAAACTCCCCTGCAGTTTTCGAAATATCCCAAATATTCCAATTTCGAGGCATGAGCCATATTTTGGAGCCAAATTCTGGCTCTCTGCACGTATTCGCAGTTTGAAATTGCGACTTTTTTATACCCAACATATGACAAGTACTGAAAGCGGCATTTGGTCACATTTGTCCCATACCTCCCTGCAGTTTTCAAAATATCCCAAACAC